>NC_064812.1:29100498-29400498 GCF_023721935.1 Panthera uncia
GTGGGGTGAGGGTGAGGGGGAGAATAGATGTACAAAGTGGTAGTTTGAAATAACCCACATACTTGGGCCCAATGAGGCTCCTTTCCTTAGGACAGGAGGTAGAATATGCAGAGCATGAACTGGGCACCAGGTTATAGAGCAAGGGCTTTGGAATCAGGCACTCTCTGGCTGGAATCCCAACGTTTTCACTTCCTAGGTGTGTGGCTACTGGTTGTTGTTTACATTTTGAGCCTCCATTTCCTCTTTTAATAAGAAGATGGTGATGGGTCCTTAATAGGGCTTGTTGTGAAGATGTAACAGGATAATACATTTGCAACTCATTTGTTGCTATCCCTGGGTGGAGCTGTTGTTTTCCCCCCAGCGTGCCAACTTTGAAGCAGAACTTGGCTGCTGACATTAACTAGAAAGGAACCACTCCAAAACACTAGTGAACAATGTGTATTTTACTAAATACATTGAGGGAAAGTTAGAGGTGGGCATTCACACAGCACAGGATATATACCATTTCAAGCTGAAACTTGGAATTAGCTATCTCTTGCCAAGTGGGCAGGACTGCTAATTGTAGCACTATATCAATATATCCCTTCTTCCTTTTAGCAACAGAAGCTTCCAGGTTTTAGCTGAGAACATGGAAACCCAGCTAGAGATGACATATTTTAGTTTCTCTTCATTCAGGTGTTACCAAGTAACCAAGTCAGGCCCATGGGGTATGAACAATGATGCTTCCAATTGTCCTGTCATCTTCTCAGAGTTAAAGCTGCTTGTCTTGCACTCTTTTCCATTTCCTGTGGTTTAAAGAATACTGACAAACATCTTTAGAAGTTTAGAAGTTCCCAACTATTTATCTTTGAACTATTAAATGCTAGCAAAATATGCCATCTCATTTAAGCCACTACATCTTGAGTTCTATTTGTTAGAGCAGCCCTCTGATCATACACAGACCAGTTCTCACTTTCAAATCTCTTCTCTCCTTGTCCTCCAGGGCCTGGTTTTACAGGTTTGTCTCTCTCTTCCCGCACCTAATGCTCCCATCTCACCCCCTTTTACTCCCTTTATCATGCAGCTCAATTTAACTCTTATCCATTTCCTCCAAACATCACTCCTCAGGAATCATTCTTTTCAGTCCACAAGGAACCCTCCAGTCACTGGGGTGTATCTTCTTTAGAAGGTAGAAGAGAATTATAAATTACAAATAGCTTTTTCCCATGTTACACATGGAAAACACTACACAGACTATGTAACTACCATGTAACAAGTGCTCAATGATGGGTTCCTCCATTTTCCATTTAGCCCTGTGCCTTCTCCAGGAGTTGACATTAGTTCTGGAACAAACTGGAAAGATCTAATGATCTACTTCTACTGTGGTACTGTACCTCTGCTGTAGATCAAAATCGAGCCATGTGAAAGATTCCAATTAGCGATAACCTGAGCCAGGTTTACACACTTTAGGAATGCTTTGGATGAAAGAAAATCTTCTTGGTGAATCCCAAACATGATTGTTAATCCAAAGGTTAAAAATATGTAGATTCTGGGGTCCCAATACTGGAAAGTCTGACTTTATGAGTTTGCTGTAGGGTCAGGAAGTCAGCATGTTAGCATATATCTCAGGTAATTTTGATGCAGTTATTTAGCTGGTGCATGAACTGACTAAAATCTTGGATATTATGCGTCTAAGATTTGGCAAAAAGCAGGTTAAGGGGAGACAAATGTCAGGTAATGCTCATTTCCACTACTTTCCCCCCTAACTCTCACCTCCCCTGGTAACACCAGAAAGATTAAACTAATAATTCAGCCATGGGATAAGGAGCCTTAAAGGTTTCCAACTACATCAAACCATGGGTCAGATTGCACTCTCAAGTTCAGCCATGTATCGCCAAGGACGATAATGGGCTTTGATGCTTACACATCCAAGTAAGCATCACAATTTGGCTTGGTATACACATAGAAATTGCCAATGAAAGACAAAGGGAGAATAACAGGAAATGGGAACACATCTGTTTGGAAGCCCAGCTACCTGATATGTTAGCTTTGGCAACCCTTGTACACTTTGTCCTGCCAGTGAAGCTACTGTCAGGGAAATTGAAACACTGACCTCATATGGCTGGGATCGGCACCAGTAATGCCTCTATACATATTAGGCCTTCAAAACAGTTCCGGAGGTTGATCTGGGGCTCAACTTGGCAGCCCTAAACCACACAGATCATTACCTATAATGGGAATTATGTATGTTTATTATTGAGCTGATTTCTTTTGAAAATGTTCATGGCTTAGAGCTGTAAAACTCACATACAGAAAATAAATTCAACGTTTCAATTAAAAGCGGCAACTTCCAAACAGAAAAATATGTGATAGAGTTCCAGAGTCCTAACATGCTGCTGCAAACGCTGAAGGTCAGAAGAATATATTAGGAGGGAAAGTGCGGGGGCATCAGAGGCAACGAAACAGCCTTTGGAAGCTTTCTCTTCCATTCTCTGAAAAGAGTTGGGTATCCAACAAGTCGTGTCCCATTGCTGACCATCCCCCACCCTGCCCCAAGGGATCATAGGAGGTGGAGCTGTAAACTGCAGAGCCCATGTTTAGAGGACCTTCAGTACAGGACCAGAGCCATGGGATTTTATCTTCTTTGTATATTTTAGTTTTAAGGAACACCAAGAGGCACCATTTATAATGTAAAAAGTCTGGGGTTTCATTACATTTAACTTCATGAAAGAGTTTGTACAACCTTCTGGTGCTACTTTTGGGCATAGCTGTGAGTACTGAGCTGGCAGGTGAACAAGAGCTATTAATAAAAAGGCTCATCCTCTAGATTAGCACATTGGATTATGTGATTTGTCAAGTTGTCAGACATGAAGAAGAAATTATTTGGTCTTGTTTTGACAGAAATATGCTCAAGCATTTTGGATTACCTTCCAGGCCCTAAGTGTTCAGAGAATCTCAACACCTCTTGATTCAGTGGATCAAGAGACCTGTGTCATTTCAAATTACGCTGTCATCTCTTTTTGTGAAAATTTGTTTATGTTCTACATGTCTGGTGACCATTTCTCTGGACGACTGTCTAATAAAGACTTTCTCATCTTTATCTTGTTGCTCTTCTTTCCCTGCACTCTCTCACCCAGAACCATG
Organism: Panthera uncia; assembly: GCF_023721935.1. NCBI lineage: Eukaryota > Metazoa > Chordata > Mammalia > Carnivora > Felidae > Panthera > Panthera uncia. Next base: position 29,103,622 of record NC_064812.1, read on the forward strand.
TACCTCATGCCCTAGCAAGTTTCTAACAATAATGTTTATTGAACCCCTACTTTGTATCAGGTTTTGTACTTGGTGAGGCATATCACATATGTTTATTTCATACTTTAAACACGTCTAAGTAAGTGATATTATTCCCATTTTACAGATGAAGAAATTGTTACTCTAAAAAGATATATATATAAAACTTGGTCAAAATAATGAAACTAGACAATGTCCAAGCTACGATTTGAATCTATGTCTTCTAACTCCAAACCAGTGATGTTTCCATTATGTCATTCTGCTCCGCCACCATTGTAAGTAAGTACTTGGAATTTAAGCATATACACTTATGCACTTATGCACATATGCACTTATGAATTCCAGTGCATACATTATGCAGTCTAAATTCAACTTGGTAGAATGTTGTTTGATTAAAAGATTAGAATACACAGACCATAGACTATGGGACTAAAATCAAGTCTTTTTGTTTTATATCAACTAAGGAGTTTCAGGGATAAGAACCCCAGGTGGTCTGAACCTCATAGAGCATGCTCAGTTGCTCAGGGGACAATGATGCAAAATAAAGGACATTTTCTTACCTTTGGAAACAGGCACCTATGCTGACGTGGTCTTGGAAATCCATGTTATGATGGAGCCTGTCAGGTAAAATAGTATTAGTTCCTGTTATAAATATATTTTAATAGAAAAAGAAATAAATTTAGTTATAAACTTACTATTGAGCTCTTGGTCTGACTCCTAAAAGTTATGTGAATTTGGCAAATCTCAATCTCCCTATACTACTGTGTAGTTACCTATAAAATGGGCATTATAACACTAGGCAGGCCAACACTCCCATCCATGTAATGCTAGATTATACACTCTGGATTAGGGGCTGCTTCTGTGCGCCTTAAAGAGTACTTGGCACAATAGGAAGGTCCATTCTTTATTGAACTGATGAAGCTAAAATATGCTAATGGGTATGAAAGTAACTTGGAAACTATAAAAGGAATTGAAATAATTATTTTTCTTAAAAAATAAACATTTTATTTTAGAACAGTTTTAGATTTTAAAAATTTGAAGGTTATATATAGGTTTCCCAGTTTCTCCTATTGTTAGCATTTTACATCAGTGTGGTGCATTTGTCACAATTAATTAACCAATATCAATACATGGTTATTAACTAAAGGCCATACCTGATTCATATTTTCTTAGTTTTTATGTAATATCCTTTTTCTTGTTCCTTGTTCTAGGATCTCATCCGTAGTACCACATGACATGTAGCCATCTTTAGGTTCCTTTTGACAGTGAAAATTTCTCAGACTTTGCTTGTTTTTGATAACCAGGAAGTACTGGTTGAGTAATTTGTAGACTGTCTCTCCACTGGAATTTTTTATGACTAGATTGGGGTTATGTGTTTGGGGGAGGAAGACCACAGAGTTAAAAGACCATGTTCACCACATCATATCAAAGGTACACCCTATCAGTATGCCTTATCCTTGTTGGTGTTAACTTTGATCACCTGGCTGATGTAGTCTTCACAAGGTTTCACCACTGTAAAGTTAGTTTTTTTTTAAATCCCCTTTCCATACTATATTCTTTATGCTTATAGCGATGTCTCTGGTACTTTGTCTCACAGGATCCCCCTTAGGATCTCTTGTAGGGCTGGTTTAGTGGTGACAAATTCCTTCAGTTTTTGTTTGTTTGGGAAGACCTTTATCTCTCCTTCTATTCTAAATGACAGACTTGCTGGATAAAGGATTCTTGGCTGCATATTTTTTTCTGTTCATCACACTGAAGATCTCTTGCCAATCCTTTCTGGCCTACCAAGTTTCAGTAGAGAGATCGGTCACGAGTCTTATAGGTCTCCCTTTATATGTTAGAGCACGTTTATCTCTAGCTGCTTTCAGAATTTTCTCTTTATCCTTGTATTTTGCCAGTTTCACTATGATAGGTCGTGCAGAAGATCGATTCATGTTACATCTGAAGGGAGTTCTCTGTGTCTCTTAGATTTCAATGCCTTTTTCCTTCCCCAGATCCAGGAAGTTCTCAGCTATTATTTCTTCAAGTACATGTTCAGCACCTTTCCCTCTCTCTTCCTCCTCTGGAATACCAATAATGCATAGATTATTTCTCTTTAGTGCATCACTTAGTTCTCTAATTTTCCCCTCATACTCCTGGATTTTTTTATCTCTCTTTTTCTCAGCTTCTTCTTTTTCCATTTTATCTTCTAGTTCACCTATTCTCTCCTCTGCCTCTTCAATCCGAGCCGTAGTTGTCTCCATTTTATTTTGCAGCTCGTTGGTAGCATTTTTTAGCTCCTCCTGGCTGTTCCTTAGTCCCTTGATCTCTGTAGCAAGAGATTCTCTGCTGTCCTTTATGCTGTTTTCAAGCCCAGGGATTAATTTTATGACTATTATTCTAAATTCACTTTCTGTTATATTGTTTAAATCGTTTTTGATCAGTTCATTAGCTGTCGTTATTTCCTGGAGGTTTTTTTGAGGGGAATTCTTCCGTTTCGTCATTTTGGATAGTCCCTGGAGTGGTGCAGAACTGCAGGGCACTTCCCCCGTGCTATCTTGAATAACTCGCGTTGATGGGCGGGCCGCAGTCCGACCTGATGTCTGCCCCCAGCCCACCGCTGGGGCCACAGTCAGACTGGTTCGTGCCTTCTCTTTCCCTCTCCTAGGGGCAGGATTCACTGTGGGGTGGTGTGGCCCATATGGGCTACTTGCACACTGCCAGGCTTGTGGTGCTGGGGATCTGGGTATTAGCTGGGGTGGATTGGCAAGGTGCACAGGGGCGGGAGGGGCAGGCTCAGCTCGCTTTTCCTTCGGAGATCGGCTTGTAGAGGGGCACTGCGGCACCAGGAGGGTGTCAGACCTGCCAGAGGGATGGATCGGCAGAAGCACAGCTTTGGGTGTTTGCGCGGTGCAAGCAAGTTCCCTGGCAGGAACCGGTTCCCTTTGGGATTTTGGCTGGAGGATGGGCAAGGGAGATGGCGCTGGTGAGTGCCTTTGTTCCCCGCCAAGCTGAGCTCTGTCCTCTGGGGCTCAACAACTCTCCCTCCCGTTGTCCTCCAGCCCTCCTGTTGTCCGAGCAGAGCTGTTAGCTTATAACCTTCCAGATGTTAAGTCCCGCTTGCTGTCAGAACACACCCCGTCTGGCCCCTCCGCTTTTGCAAGCCAGACTCGGGGGCTCTGCTTGGCCGGCGGGCTGCCCCTCCACCCCGGCTCCCTCCTGCCAGTCTGTGGAGCGCGCACCGCCTCTCCGCCCTTCCTACCCTCTTCCGTGGGCCTCTCGTCTGTGCTTGGCTCCGGAGACTCTGTTCTGCTAATCTTCTGGCAGTTTTCTGGGTTATTTAGGCAGGTGTAGGAGGAATCTAAGTGATCAGCAGGACGCGCGGTGAGCCCAGCGTCCTCCTACCCCGCCATCTTCCCAGTATCCCTTCCATACTATATTCTTTAAAAGGAAGTCACCCATACTTAAGCCACCTATACTTAGGTAGTGGGGTATTATGTTCCATCTCCTTGAGGGTGGAGATGGAACATAATTTATTTGGAATTCTTTTTCATGGGAGATTTGCCAATTCTCCCCACTTGTTTAATTATTCAATCATTTATTTATATTCATATGGATCATGGATATTTCTTTTATACTTTGGGCTATGATTCAGTATTATTTTATTTTGTTGCGCAAATGTAATTATTAATTTTACTATTGATAGTAACCAAGGAGAATCCATAGTGGACTAGTATTCTGCTGAATTCTATTCTGTAGTTGGAAAGGTGATTGTGAGGTTCAGGACTTATGTCTATTTTGCTCACCTCCGTACTCTCAGAGCCTGACTTTTGGCTCATGTTATGTGCCTTATAAATACTTTCTGAATTAATATCTGAAATACAGTATTGAGTTATAACTGCCATTGATTATAGAGATGATGGGTAAACAGATTTGTTGTTGCAGGACTTCTATCCAGGATCACAAATGTTTGATAGCCATGGAAACAACTTGCAAATTTATCACTAGACTCTAGAATGTCCTTTTCCACCCACACCACACTATACCATAATCACAGCTGGAGCACAAAATGCCACTCTTCAAAGAGCTCCCACCATGGGTATCATAGAGAAACATCACATGTACTATTGAGAAGGCACATGTATCCCATGAAATTCTCTGTCAACATAAAATGGCCATGATGGTTTTCCCCCGCCAGGCTCTGAAATACAGTACAATCACAAGGCTGAAATAGCAAGCACTTTGTGACAAGAAAGAAAAACCCTGCTTCTTATCTGACTTCAAATCTCCCTTCATTTATCAACTGCAAGCACTCAGTTTGAGTTTGGAGTGGGAGCCTTTGACTACGTACCCTGTCATGTTCAGTTAGAGAATGAATCTTGAAATTCCAACAGGTGCCAGCCATAGTGGCACAGGCATTAAGTTGAGTCCATCCCTCTGGTGGTACTACACAGTGGATATTTGTCCAAAACTAGGGGCAAGTCCAAGCACTGGCTGTGATTTATAGCATCTGGCAGTTTCTACTGCTGGGATCTTTGCCAAAGCCAAGTTCTCTCCCTCTGTCTGTCTTTATCCAACTCATTTCTCAGTTAATATTTTGAAGTATTCTTCATGAATCCTAAAATATGCCTTTTGGAATTTCACCATGATCCTCCCAACATCTGTTATGCATTTACTTCTAAATCAATATTTTGCCAAATTCTAGCTCCTTGTGGATCAGTAAAATATGGAATTGAATTCTAGTTCTGTTATGAACTAGGCCAGTCATGAAAGCTCTCTGAGTCAATTTCCTTATACAGTATGGCAAGTAAAATAATGCCTACTTGAATAAGATGGTATTGTGAAGGTTAGAAATTAGTTAATAAAAGTACTAGCTCATTACAGAAGCTAATTAAACAGTAAACATTTGTTTATTTGAAGGTGCAGAGGGAACTCTTTTCATAATATAAATGTAATAACACACTAATAAAAAAAACAAGTGGTAAATGTATTAGGAAATGATTCTTCAGGCGTTATCCATATCCCTCATTGATGGGAGGTTGAACAGGTCATTGTGCTGATGTGGCCAGTTTATATTTTCTTGCTTGAACATTATTTTATTATCATGTCTGAGAATAGTCCAATTAATGAATTCTTTGGGATAGAAGAAAGTTGAAGGAGTTAAGACCAGGAACTAGACTCTTCCCCAAGTATAGGTCAACAATGAGAACAATGGATTTAGTTTTGGATTCCACCTTAATCCTGGTTAAGTAGAATCAGGTAGTGGAAGCAGCAGGGACAGAGAAGGAGCCAGAAAACCAAATCTGAAAATCAAGAAAATGTAAGAGAATATAAAATATAAGGGAAGGAGTAAGGCAGACTCAAAAACCAAATCTAGTGGTTATGGGAACTGATCAGGTAACTATGAGCAGATCTGGGATCTTGAATAAGAAGAATTGATCAAGGATTTGTTTCAATTCTAGTCAGTTTCTTAAAGAAGTTATAATTTTTTTAAATTTCTTTTTATATTTATTTATTTTTGAGAAACAGAGTGAGACAAAGTGTGAGTGGGGGAGGGGCAGAGAGAGAAGGAGACACAGAATCTGAAGCAGGCTCCAGGCTCTGAGCTGTCAGCACAGAGCCTGATGCGGGGCTTGAACCACGAACTGTGAGATCATGACCTGAGCCGAAGTCAGACACTCAACTGACTAAGCCACCCAGGCGCCCCAAAGAAGTTATAATTTTTAAGGGTGCATATTATCATAATTTCCTTTTTCCACACCATTGCATCTGCAAACCCATTCTGTTGGCTTGTTTTTTCCTTCGTACTGAATGAGGTTTTAGATACATTTCATAGCTTCTGCACACATTCTAAACAGTGACATGAAAAGTCTTAATTTTTAAGACCATAAACTATCCAATTTAACCTAATGTTATCACTACAGACCCTCCTTCAATTTAACACTTCTATACTCTATCCCAACCCATACGCTGGACTTGACCCAAGCTAGTGCAGGAGAGAGCATGGCTAGCCACTTCTCCACCTTTCCCCAAAACTGCCTGGCTGCTTTTTCTCCCCATTTATAATTCTGCATCCAAGGTTAGAGGGGAAGGGCAAGGGCTGTAGCATGGAGGGAGGGAGTATGTGATGGGTACAGTTTTGCCCATCACAGTTGCATCTCTGGGACATTAGACACCTAAACATTCTTTATTGATTGGTGTTTTGTGGGTATTTAGATTTGTTTTCCTCCCCCTATAGAAAAGTCCACCCAGGAGTTCCCTTGACATAGGCAATTGCTCTGCTGGTCGACTGCTCTGCACCTTAACTGGGATGAGCACAACTCCTCAAGGAGTCTGCAGGAGTTAAGTCCATAGAAGCTTCTTTGTTGGAGTGTAGACAGCTCCAGAAAGCCCATTTTAGTGCAGATTGGGTATCCCTGATCAGCCTTCTACCTTTAGGCTTTGATTTTTCTAAGAACTGTGACTAAATTTTAAATGGGCTCCTTCGCAGGGCTTTTCAAGGGCAGCGGTAAGTCTGTCAACAATCTTGCAGCTCTCCTCTAAAGAAATAATCCCTGCAGAGCTTCAAACCAACTTCACCCCACCCATCTTCTTTATATAACCTGGAGATAAGCAATGGGCCGAGCATCACAAAATTGGAGTCAGAGTTTCTTGGCAGGTTATACATAGATGATATGGTGCCTATTGCTTATGGCCTTTGGAACTTGACCAACATTCCAAGACCACAAAAAGTCATATCTAACTGGTGATTACACAATAAGAAGCTTCTCTAAAACATTTTCCTGTGGTGCTGCTGTCTTAGCTTCTATCCTTGCATTTCCTTAGGAGAATCTTGAAGGTGTCTGACAGTTTCTCATGCACAGGGTAATTTCTTCTTCTCAGAAGTCATTGCATAAAAGTCTTCTGTGTTTATCATTCATCTAATAAACTGTACGCCTTATTTCCTGAGTTATCTAGTATAAACACTTTAAATCTCTGTGTGTCAAGTGTTTTCAAACTTTTTGAAGACATAATACCTAATCCTTTGGATTGTTATGAAGATTTGAATGAAACCCTGTTAGTTCAGTACTGACCACAGCGCCTTGTCTATAGAAAGCACTCGGTAAAAGCTGGTTGAAAAAAGTTGTGTTTGGGGCACCTGGCTGACTCAGTCAAAAGAGCATATGACTCTTGATCTCAGGGTGATGAGTTCAAGTCTCATGTTGGGTATAGAGTTTAATTAAAAACAAACAAAAAAAAGATCAAAAAAGTCTTTGTGTGATGGATCAGCCTGTTTGATGGAAGGCTCTTTTTGCGAAGTTCTGGGAAGTAAAGCAGGGTTCATTCTGTATACTGGAGGTTTTGGTTCAAGAGTACCCTTCTGTAGCAGGGCAGAAGCAAGGTCATATTGATATATGCATGGCCCAGACAGAATGTTTTGGTGAAAAAGGAAAATAAACCAGAGATATTTTGACAGAGCAGTCTGTTTTACGTATATACAGTTTTTGAAGGACCAAATCTTGTCTCTTTATTTATGATGAAGCGAAACCGTGATAATAAGTGCTGTAAATCTGCCTTTTGGGATATAGTAGGAAATTATCCTGGTCAAACATTGCCTGTGTGAAATGCGTCTGAGTTGAGAGAGAAAAAAGCTCCAGTGTTCATACCTTGAAAACAGTTGTACTACCAACTATAAATTTTTTCAGTCTCTATCTCATCTTTAAGAATATTCTATGAGATTTTTCTAAATATCCTGCCAAGTTTCACAGATAATATTTCTGAAAAGGTGCCACCTATAAACTCTATCATCCTAATTAATAGTCATGGATGTGGTTTATTTAACAAGCTCCATTTTAGGAAAGCCACCTGCCCAATAGTTCTCTGTATCCTCTTATCTATTACCAATAGGGATATTTAAAGTAACCTAGCATGGACTTCCAATTTTTTTTTTTAAGAATCCAATTCCTAGCACTTAATGTTTTTACTATTTTTTGAGGTAGTAGTCTAAATATATGGAAACCACTTGCATATAAGAATGGTCTAAAAGAACATGTATTAGCCCTGAAGAAGTGTTTAGGCACCCACCTGTGACCCAGTTTAGGAGAAATTATGTGGCTAAAAGATTCAAACAGGGCTGATGAATTAACTCAATTCTTTGAGAGCAGAAACGCTGACTGGGTTCGGTTTAACGTATATTATTGTAATCAAGACAAAAGCATTACCAGAGTAAAACTGGTCCCAAATATTTTTTAATGGACATATTTTGAGTTCCTGCTTTCCTGTTGATGAAAGGGAATTTCTTAATGGGCAACACAGTGTTGTAAAAAGGAAACCCTAATGACAGGGACAATTGTGGGACTGAATTCACATCTAAATGTGTATGTGGTTCAGGCTTTCAAGTAACTATTGCAACACTAGCTTATTCTATAATATGGTTAAATTATTCAAAGCCAAGTTATTCAAAACTTGCAAGTTATTCAAAACCAAATAGTTAAGACATTTCTATGTTTTTTCAGTATTTTCTTTTTACATTATCTCTCTTCTATGAGAGGCTCAGAGACCTAGAAGATACAGAGTCTGGAAGAAAGTAACTCTGTGCTCCCTCTCTCAAGCCTCCCCATAATATTTAGTATATAAACATGTCTAGTATAGGGACAAGTGCTTAAAAATATCTTTGGAATCTTAAAATAGGAAAGAAGTCAAAAAACATAAAGGCTAAGAGAAGTAGAAGTTGAGAGAGGGATTCTCATCTACCTTGTCTGTGTGATGGACACATAGAAGGGTGAGTTGCAGGGTGGATGGCTGGATAGATCTGCTTTTCCACATATGCTCAAGTCTATTTCAACAGGTCAGGTAACACTTAGGATGCACCCTCTTCCAAAGAGCCTGAACATATCTGCCCTACTTTATCAGAAGACAAGAGGAACAAAACTGTCCTTGGGAAAAAAACAAAGACCTTTTTGTGTTTGAAGTCCAATTTGGCTGCTGAGTGATTATGTGAGCTGAGAAAAATCCCTCAGTATCTTCAAACTTCAATTTATCCAATATAAAATGGGTGCTTTAATACATACTAAACAGAGGTTTTGCTAAAATTCAGTAAGATAATGTATAATCCAACTTTTCAGACAAAGAACATTTGGACACATTACTTGTTATTTTCCTCACTTCATGGCAGGTTTCTTTCATAAAAAAGATACAGTGTAAGTTTCAAAGATGGGGATGTCTAGATTCAATATCCATCAAATATATTAGAAGCATCTTAACCATCAGCAGGCCAGGCTCTGATATCTCCTATGCAAATCTGGCTGCCTCAAAAGAAGTTCATCCAGACCCAAAGGCTATTCAATAGTCAAATAAATCCATTCAGTCAAGAACTATGTGTTGGATGACTGCTCTGTGCTAGACACTACGCTGAGTTCTGTGCATATAATTTTTGCCTGAGCAAAGGTAAACTGACATACAGGATGACTTTAATTAAGACAAGTAGCTCCAGAATTAGAGCTATAGCTGCAGTTCCAAACTAAACATGTGATACGGCCATGTATATAAACATAGGAATGGTGGGGACTAAGCCACACCAGAGAGCTCAAATCTATCCTAAAGACAGTCACATTCAAATTAATTAGAAAGAAACTGTACTTCCCAAAGAAAATATGGCAGGCTGAATTTGTCCTGGTAGTTCTGAGTTTATGGTTCTGTTACATGGCCAGTTATAGAGATTAGATTTATAGCAAAAACCAAGAATGGGCTAAGCTTTATATTCTCCTTAGAACTTTTTTTAATGTTTATTTAGTTTTGGAGAAAAAGAGACAGCGTGAGCGGGGGTGGGGGAGGTGGGCAGAGAGAGAGAGAGGGAGACACAGAATCTGAGGCAGGCTCCAGGCTCTGAGTTGTCAGCACAGTGCTCAGTGAGGGACTTGAACCCACAGACTGTGAGATCATGACCTGTGTTGAAGTCAGATGCTTAACTGACTGAACCACCCAGGCACCCCATATGTCCTGCTTTATGTGATATGGAAACAAAGAAATCCTAAGAAATTGAGAAATAGCTGTCTTCCAGATAACACATAGTGAACTAATTGATTTATTTGTTTCAGAATAATGTTCTTATTCTGCCACGTGATACTCTACAAATCTGGTCCAAAAATCTTTTGATTTTCTTCTCTAACAGTTTCTCATCTATGCTATTCTGGCCAAATGACTCTACTCATTATCCCTGTATGTGTTTTGCACTTTCCCACTTATGTGTCCTTGCTTCACCTGGACCGATTTTCCCACATTTTATCAAACCCAAATACTTTCCCCCTTTTAGGACTAAATCAAGTGTACTCTTTGCTTCAACTAAACCGACATTTTGTACATAATAGTTCTCCTTCGTGATATATATTCTTTCCTTGTTGCAGACAACAGAATCCACTCCAACTGGCTTAAAGAGAAAGAGATTTATTAAGTGGTACAGAACATCTCAGTTTCTGGAACAGTAGGAGGAGCAGCCTATAGGCTGGTGGTCAGTTCCCAGAAGACCACAGTACTCGCTTGGTACAGGAACTATTGCTACAACCCATCCCACACCCTTACTACTTCTCCTGCCACTTCAGCCATCAGAATGAATAGTTAGAACCTCACTTATTTTTTCCATAGCTTACTTTTGAGCCAAAGTTTTATACCAGCATATCTGATTGGCTGAGCACATATCACACATTTGCACCTTAAAGACTAGTAGGTGTGGGAAATTAGGTGTTCATTATATTGAGATTCACAGTGTGGGGAACTTTGAAAATGTGGGGCAGGTAATCAAAAGATTTGGGTAAGCCCAGAGTGACACATGTCCATTGAATTTGGACTCTCTTTTACTCTAGATTTTGGCTCTGCTTGTATTCATTCATTCATTCAGTAAGGAAGTATTTTTATGAACTACGATATACCTTGTATTATGTTGTCTCTAGAAATCATTATCCTTAAGAAGCATACAGTTAGGAAACCCATAGAACTGTACAACACAAAGAATGAATCCTAATGTAAACTATGGACTTTAGTTAAAAAATAATGTATCAATATTGATTCATCAATTATAATAAATGTACCACATGAATGCAATATGTTTATTATAGGGGAAACTGAGGGTAAGAAAGGGGTGAGGGAATACAAGGAAATATCTATACTTTCTGCTCAATTTTTCTTTAAATCTAAAATTTCTCTAAAAATAAAGTCAGGGTGCCTGGGTCGCTCAGTTCGTTGAGCATGTGACTTTGGCTCAGGTCATGATCTCATGGTTTGTGACTTTGAGCCCCACACTGGGTTCACTGCTATAAGTGGAGAGCCTGCTTTGGATCCTCTGTCCCCCTCTCTGTGCCCCTCCCTTGCTTTCACTCTCTCTCTCTCTCTCTCTCTCTCAAAAATAAACAAAACATTTAAAAATAAATCAATTAATAAAAAAGAAGCTTACAATCTAGAAGGTTGGAAAAACAATAAAGCAACAATTAAAATATAGAAAAAATAGTGTTATAGGACAGAGAAGAGAGTTTAAGTCATATTTTAAGGAGATTTGTCGTAGGAGTAATGGAAAAGTGAGGAAAGGTTTCTGAAAGAAGTTAACACTTGGTTGTAAACTGCAAATGGGAGGGAGCACAGAGAAGGAAATTAAAGAGATTGGTGTGTGCAAATGGAGGATGTCTGAAAGTGCAGGACAAGAGAGAAACTGAAATTAGCTGAGCATGGCTGCAGTAAAGAGAGTGATGAGAGGGTCATATAAGATCAGACTGGAGACACCCAATGGGGTCCGGGCCATAAGGGCCTTAGATGCAAAGCCTCAGAGGTTTGGACATTGTCTTATCTCCACAACAGTGTCTGCTTTTGGAAAATGTTTATCCTCAGAATCCAGCATAGCACCAAGCATATAGTGCTCTATTCATTGATGATTTGCAAATGCCATTACTTCTTCCATATCTATTGACCTTCTACTTAGGGAAGGGCTTTCTCTTTTCCTCCATTTATTTATTTATTGGTTTATTTCCTTTTATCAGTATGGGCTCATGGATTCTTATTTTATTCAATGGGTTATAATCTGTTATTATAATGAATTATTTTGATGCTCTAATTGTCCCAGATTTGACAAATAGTAGCCTCTTCAAACTGGCATCTGCATCCTTCAACATGTCTTCATCATTCTTTGAGGACTTCCTTATTTTTTGGCAAGACAAAGTGTTCTGGATTAAAGAAAATAAAGAAACATGACAATTGAATGCAAAATGAATCCTGGCTTAGTTCCTGGACCAGAAAAGAAAGGTTTTCTATAAAAGTTATTACCAGAACAAATGGCCAAATTTGATTAGGGCTATAAATTAAATTATAGTTTTGTATCACAGTTAATTTCTTCATTGTTAACTGAGAACATATTCTTATTTAAGGAAAATACACACTGCTGTGTTTAGGGGTAAATGGGGATCAGATCTGTGACCTACTCTCAAATGTTATTTAGGAAAAAATAACAATAGTAGTTGTATATATATGCATATTTACGTACATATGTAACATATTAAATATTATATATACATGAGAGAGATTGATAAAACAAATGTGGTAAAATTTCATCATTTGGGAAATCTTGGATATGGATATATGGAATTTTTTATACTGCTTTTGCTATTTTTCTGTAATTCTAAATTGTGTTAAAACACAAAATTTAAGAAAATAAGCAAACAAACAAAAATATGTTGCTTTTCTAGGGAGCATAAATTGTCTGGAAAGAAAAGGGGAGAAAAGAATCCAAGAAGGGAAGCTATTATAGGCATCTGAGGAGAAGTGGCCATGACATGGACCAGACAATGGAAGCAGTGGATATATCGGGTTGTAAACAGACTCCAGATACAAATTAGAAGTAGAATTGTCAGGACTTGACTATGAGCTGTAGGGAGGATGAGAAAAGGGACACTTTATAGGAGGGTGCCTGGGTTTGGGGCTTTAGTAATTTGATGAACAGTAGTGTCATTTACAGATATAAGAACCTAAAGAGGGAAATTTTGCAGCAAAGGTGAAATCAAGAACTTTTATTTGGACATAAAAATTTGAGATGGGTATTAGTCATCGAAGTGGAGATATATGACATACGTGAGCAACTCAGTGGAGAATTTTGTGCTGGAATAAAACTTACGGGAGTAGCCGGAATAAAGGTGGTATTTAAGGGGTGCCTGGGTGGCTCAGTCAGTTAAGCATCCGACTTTGGCTCAGGTCATGATGTCACGGTTCCTGACTTCAAGCCCCGCATCAGGCTCTGTGCTGACAGCTCAGAGCCTGGAGCCTGTTTCAGATTTCTGTGTCTCCCTCTCTCTGCCCCTCCCCCACCCATGCTCTGTCTCTCTCTGCCTCTCAAAAATAAAGAAACGTATTAATTTAAAAAAAGATGTTATTTAAAACCATAGAACTAGATGAAATTACCTACAAAGTGCGTGTTAAGGGAGAAGACAGTTTTGAGGAACTACCATATTTCAGAGTGGAAACATAGGACCTGCCATGTCATTTATGGGGCTCAGTGCAAAATAGAATTGCAGAGCCCTTTGTTCAAAAATTATTGAAAACTTCAAGATGGTTACAACAGAGCATTAAACCGAGTTGGAGGCCCATCTAAGGGGGGGCGGACGGGCAGCCTAGTATGACTGCCCAGGTTGCACATTTATGAAACCAGTCCTGTACACAAAGAAGGAAGTTCCAGTAAAGGATATATAAAAAGGAGCATTCAGAAAGGTGAATCTCTGACCTCATAGAAGCCAGGTTAAGAGAATTTTCAAGAAGAAAGGATGTTAGCTATTTTGAAAATGTTTAAGTAGTTTCAACAGAAGTAAGAGAAATCTCTGTGAACTTGGCTACATGTTTTACTGGACAAAAGTCACTTATGAATATTGGACAGAAAGACCAATAGAATAAAGCAAAGGTAAAGAAGCAGAGAGAGTGAGTGTAATTTATCTGTTTGAGGAAGTTTTGCTCTGAAGAAAAGCAGAGAGGTTAAGTGATAGATGGAGGGGAACTTGAGTTTTTAAAGTGAGAAATGGAAGAATTTGTAGGCTGATGAATATAATCCAGTAAAAAAAAAAAAAAGACAGAGTGGTAAGAGAAGGAAACATCTGTTTAATTGGATGACATCTTTAGCAGTTTCTCTGACTGCTTGGATACAGGCACAGATGAGGTTTTTGGGAAATTCTCCATGGCACTATTGTGTCTCTGCACAGATTGTGAGCAGAAGCACTGACTATCTTTTCAGGGACATTTGTGTAGTGAAAGGGCTTGGAAAATAGAAATAATAGACTCTCTCCCTCCAGAATAAAAGGCTGGCATGCTTACTCTCCAGCATAATAAAGATAATGTCTTTAATATATTGGGCATGTTTCCTGCCAATTACACCTGATTCAGGTTCTGTACGATTAGGGCTCCTCTTCTGTAATGCAGTCCACTGAATGTACAGGTGTCACCCAAACCTCGCTGTGTCACCCTGTGGGAACTGGGGCTCAGGGAACCAGAGGAAAAATGCCGATGCTCTGGCTACCACTACTGCGGAGTAATAAAACTCTTGTCTCTGATTCAGGAGGCTGTGTCTTCTGCCAGCATCCATGAAATAGTGGCAGGTTGGCTTGTTAACTTGCAAGTAGTAAAAATAATTAGACACTTTACAATTCTTGACAATGAGCTCCAAAGGAAGCAAGAGGCCACGTAGTTGAATAGTTTAATACCTGAAGAGAGGGATTAAAATCCTGGGATTATAGACTCTAACCTGGAAAAAACAGGCAAGTGATGGGGCACCTGGGTGGTTTAGTTGGTTGAGCATCTGACTCTCGATTTTGGTTCAGGTCATGATCCCCGGGTTGTGGGATCAGGCTCCATGTCAGGCTCCACACTAAGCACGGGGCCTGCTTAAGACTCTCTCTCTCTCCCTCTGCCCCTTTCCCACATGCACTCTTCCTCTCTCTTTCTATAAACAAACAAGCAAGCAAATAAATAAGCAACAGGCAAGTGAGGTGAAATATGGTGATGAATAGCAAATCTGTGTGTGAGGGAGTGTGTGTGTCTGTGTGTGTTGGGGGCAGGTAGATGTTGCAGAACTTCGTTAGTTGGAAGAATTATTTGGCTGTATCATCTTAGGTAGGGATAATACATCATAAGTTCAATTCAGAGTGTGGAATACTTGAAATCAGTATTTCAGAGGTGGCATAGTTGCTGGAGGCAAGAAGGTCTGGATAAGTGGCTCAGGTTGAGTGAATAAAAGTTTGGGGACTGTTTCTGAGAATGTCTCAGAGCAAGGAAGGTATTCAGGCTTTGATACTAAATACTTACCATGCTAAGTCCCTAGACAATTTCTCTTTGCCACAGCTTTTTTAAAAAATATAATTTATTGTCATGTTAGCTAACATACAGTGGATACAGTGTGATCTTGGCTTTGAGAGTAGATTCCTGTGATTCATCACTTACATACAACACCCAGCGCTCATCCCAGCAAGTGTCCTCCCCAATGCCCATCACCCATTTCCCCTTCCTCCTGCCCCCTGCTCCACATCAACCCATAGCACTTAAAGAAGTTTGGTGGAAGTGGTCAGGGTGAATGTCTAGTTGTTCTCTTTGACTGCACCCCTCTGTGATTCTTAGTCCTCATCTGTGCCCAACACCATCACTTGGGCTCCTTTGCCTTCAGCCTTCTTTTGGAGACAATGAAAAGCACTCACTAAAGTTTGGAAGACAGGAGAAGGGAAAGGATTTGGTTGTTTCCCTCCTCCATTTCCTCCTTGGTTTTGCTGTGGTTCTGCTTGTGACTACATCTCTCCCAAATTACAGTTTCTGTCAATCAGACCCGCTTCCATGACCTCCGCTCTAGCACCTTTTCCTCATTTGTCCCTTCAGGCTTGTGAGCCATAAATGCTTCCAAAAATTGCTAGTTACTATGCACCTCAAAATCACAGGTTGGTTCCCTTAATCTTGCCACACCTCAATAAACAGCTTCTCCATTAGAAAGCCTCTTCCAAGTTCCGAGTTCCCAGCTGTGCCATCTGTTACATGCTGGGACCCCAAGTGATGCAATGTTATTGGGCAGGGAGTTGGTGTCACAAGGTGGGGTACACAGAGAACATTCTTACTGAAAATAGAAGAGACAGCTGTTCTCTCACCCAGCTGTGATAGGGTGTTTTATCTGCCAGGTTTTGGTGTCAAGGTTATGGCTAATTTAATACAAATACATTAGAAAGTCTTCATGTTTTCCTAGGAACTTGAGTATCATATGAATTTTATCATGAAAAGTATTTATTCTTTGGAAATTTGAAAGAAGTAATTGATTCAAGTATCTGGACTGAGTATTTTTTGGAAGTAATTTTAGAAATGTTTTAAAATTTATGTTATTGTTATTGTCTTCTGTTTTTCAATTTCATTGTGAGAATTTGACATTTATATTTTTCTTTCAAAAATGTCCATTTAAATAGAGATGGTCAAGTATGTAAGCATGTGCTGTATATAGCTCTCATTCAACACACTCATCAGACATTTATTGATTGGATTTTATGTTCCAGGTACTTCTCTAATTTAAGATATCCATATCTAGATTTTTCCTCTTCTCATTGGATTTCTTTCAGTTATATTTGATTATATATACCTATTTTGTTCAATGTTTCTAGAAATTAATTCTTGAATTTATTAATCTATTTGAGGAAATTTTGCTTCATCTGCTTTTATATTAATGTATTCATATACTATCTTTATGATTTCCATATTCTTACTTTTTAAATTTGTATTCTATTTCTTAATTTTCAAATGAGCACAATTTTCACTTACTGTTGTAAAATTTTTAACTTTTTTCTGTTTCCAAAATTAAAAATAGCTGTCATATAAAATTAAAAACAAGGTTAACATTAAGTACTTCCAATGAAATGAAAGTTAATATTTTAGTATATATCCTTCAATATTTTTTTCTGTCCGTATGTGTCAATATTTGGGGGGTTTTTTTTTGTTTTAATTTTTTGCAAAATTCAGAGAAGGCTATATATATGCAAAGATTTATAATTTGTGTTTTTTCACTTATAGTAGAATGAAAACAGGTCTTTATACTGTTGAATATTATTCCAAAATTTATTTTTAATGCATGCTTACTCAAACACTTCATATGTCAATTCTTATCCTTTATTGTTAAAAAGTTATAGTAATTCCCAAACTCAGGTATTATAAATACAATTTCCATAAAGATCACTGTCATTTTCATAGTTGGCATGTATATACTTGATCCATATTAACAAATTACACTCTCACAGAAAGTACATAAAAGTGCCCATTCTACCCACCCTCAAGAAGATCTTTTTTTTTTTAAGATTGTTATTTTTTAAGTAATCTCTATGCCCAACATGGGGCTCAAACTCACAACCCTTAGATCAAGAGTCACATGCTTTACTGCCTGAGCCAGCCAGGTGTCCCTATTTTTTAAAACTATTTAGTTATAATTTTTTTGTTTGAGTATCGCCGATACACAATGTTACATTAGTTTCAGGTGTACAACTGCATGATTTGAAAAGTTTATACCTTATACTATGCTTACCACAAGTGTAGCTACAATTTGTCCCATTACATCACCATTATAATATTGACTGTATTCCTTATGCTGTGATTTTTATTCCTAAGATTTATTCATTCCTTAACTGGAGGCCTATGTCACCCTCTCCCCTTCACCCATTTGGCCCAATTCTCCACCCTCCTCTGCCTCTGGCAACCATAAGTTTGTTCTCTGTATTTATAGGTCTCATTCTTTTTGTGTGTTTATCCATTTGTTTTGTTTTGTTTTCCTTTTCTTAGATTCCATTTATGAGTGGACTCATATGGTACATGTCTTTCTCAGTATGAATTATTTCACTTAGCATAATACTCTCCAGGTCTGCCCATGTTGCCTCAAATGGCAAGACCTCATCCTTTTCTTTTTTTTTGGCTGCATAATATTTCCATACATGTATATACTACGTCTTCCTTATCTATTCATCTATCAATGGACAGTTGGGTTGCTTCCATTATCTCAGCTATTTTAAATAATGCTGTAATAAACATAGGGGGCATATATCTTTTCAAATCAATGTTTTCATTTTCTTTGGGTAAATACCCAGCAGTGGAATTATTGGATCTATTTTTAATTTTTTGAGGAAACGCTGTACCTGTTTTCTATAGTGGCTGCACCAGTTTACAGTCCCACCAACAGTGCATAAAGGTTCCTTTCTCTTCACATCCTCACCAACACTTGTTATTTCTTGTCATTTTGATTTTAGCCATTCTACCTGGTGTAAGATGATATCTCATTGTGGTTTTGACTTAACGTTTCCCAGATGATTAGTGATGTTCAGCATCTTTTCATGTGTCTGTATGTCTTCTTTGGAAAAATATCTATTCAGGTCCTCTGTGCATTGTTTAATTGAGCTGTTAATTCTTTTGATGTTGAGTTGTATAAGTTCTTTATTTTTTTGGATGTTAACCCCTTAATGGATATATCATTTGCAAATATCTTCTCCCATTAAGTAGGTTGTCTTTTTGTTTTGTTAATGATTTCCTTCATTGTGCAAAAGATTTTTATTTTGATGCAGTCCCAATAGTTTGATTTTGATTTTGTTTTCCTTGCCTGAAAAGATATATCTAGAAAAATGCCAATAGCATTTTTTTAACAGGACTAAAACAAATAATTCTAAAATTTTTATGGAACCACAGAAGACCTCAAAGCAATCTTAAGAACAACAAAGCCAGATTTCAATATATACTACAAAGCTGTAGTAATCAAAACAGTATGGTACTGCCCCAAAAGTAGACACATATATCAATGAAACAGAATAGAGACTCCAGAAATAAATCTATGATTACATAGTCAATTACTCTATGACAAAAGAGGCAAGAATATACAATGGGGAAAAGACAGTCTCTTCAATAACTGGCACTGGAAAAATTTGACAGCTGCATGTAAAAGAATGAAATTGGACCACTTTCTAATACCACACACAAAAATAAACTAAAAATGGATTAAAGACCTAAATGTGAAACCTGAAACCATAAAAATCCTGAAAGAGAGCACAGGTAATTAATTTCTCTGACATTGGCCTTAGCAACATTTTCATAGATAGAGTTTAGCGCTTTTTGGTTATTAGTAAAGCTGAACATGGCTTCAAGTTTAGTATCTGCTCATATTTCTTCTTCTTTGAATTATGTTCATATGTTGTGCCCATTTTCTCTCTTAATGTTAGTGTAGAAGATTAATTATTTGTCCCCTATATATTGGAAATATTTTTTTCTCAAGTTATGATTTTGCTGTTTTATGTTGCTTTAAATATTGAAGTTTTATGGAATTTTTACAAAACACTTTTTTTGTGTAGACATATCAAATTTTATCAAAACTTATTTATTTATTTATTTATTTATTTATTCTTATGCTTAACAAAATTTTTTCTCCACAGAGATCAGACATATAATTTCCTTTTGTTTTCCTCATTCATCATGATTTTTTACATGTATGTGTATATCTATAAACATATACATAATTATCTCTCTCTCTCTCTCTCTATATATATATATATATATATATCCTTCTTGGTTCTGTTGCTTTGGAGAACACTAATACATGTGGTAAAAGTCATGAGGAGGGACGCCTGGGTGGCTCAGTCTGTTGAGCGTCCAGCTTCGGCTCAGGTCATGATCTCACTGTTTGTGAGTTCGAGCCCTGCGCCGGGCTCTGTGGTGACAGCTCAGAGCCTGGAGCCTGTTTCAGATTCTGTGTCTCCCTCTCTCTCTGCTCCTCCCCTGCTCGTGCTTTGTCTCTGTCTCTGTCTCTCTCTCTCAAAAATAAATAAACATTAAAAAAAAAGTCATGAGGATGTTCTCTTCTGCTTTTTTTTTAAAAAAAAAAATCTATTGCATAATCTTAAACACTAAGATCTCCAATCTATCTTGAATTAATATAACATTTTGTCTTTTTAAACTACATATAAAATTTGTAAATATTCAAAAGATATAACTGAGAGCATCTTTGTATTATTTGTAATCTTAGTAAGTATCTAAAATGCTTCACCATTAAAACCTGGTTTTGTCTATCTTCTTGAAAGAATATTTTTATAAATTCTATTATGGGAGTATCACTGGATTATAAAATTACTGAATTGTTTTTGAGATATTCAATTTTACAAAGTGACATTTTAGCCTTTACTGAAATTATATCATTGGTCTCATGAGTCTCACTTGCCTATTTCTATAATAAATTATGCTAATAAATTTCTCAAATTTAAATTAGCATTAATTTCTTGATGTATAATTTTCATTATATTGTTCTGCTAAATCTAATTTTAAGATTCTGATTTAACCTTTATTCATATGTAAGATTGCCTAGTGAAAATTTTTAAATTAAGGATATATCCTATTATTCACAAAAAGAGGAAAAGAAAGCCTAAATTCACATAATTAGATTTTTCTTCTTTAAAAATCTATTAATTTAAAGCCATAGATTCTATCCTGAACATTGCTTTAGCCAGAGTCCATACTATTTCTTTTTTATGAAATTTCCATTAGTGACATCTAAATGATCTATAATAGATTGATCCAAGAATAATTTGGAATAGTGTTTTAAATTTTTTTATGCAACCATTTATAATACATTTAAACTTTATTGTTTTGTGATTATAGGATGTGCTTTGTACATATTTTACTTTTGAAATTAAGGTTACCTTTATGACCTAATGTATGGTTAATTACTGTAACTACCATGGTTTTGTTAGGAAAGAATATACGGTTTTTATGTGGCAATGTTAGCTATTAGGTCAATTTCATTATTCATAGTATTCATAATTATATTACTAGTCTATCAATAGTTACTTGTCTACTTAATCAGTTAAAACCTAAGAAAATATATGAAGTTTAATGTGTTTGTATCATAAAAATTTCTCCTTATATTTCATCAAGTATTGATATGAATCTGTATACATATACATTCACACATGTATTCAAGCAGTTTTAATGCTTAGTATGGAAATTTATGAATGTATAGAAAAGTATAGAGATAGATGTGACAAATTTGAATTACCTTCCGCTGAGCTTCAACAATTATCAATACATGAATAATCTTATTTTATTTATCCACTCCTATACCTGATTATCATCCCATATCATCCACTTGCATACCTGATTATTTTGAAGCAAATCCAATCAATCATCTGTAAATACTTTAATGTCTATTTCTAAAAGATAACTCTTTATTAAATGTAATATGATATCATTATTATGTCAAAGATAAATAATTGTTCAATATCATTAAATAATCACATGCACTTGTTTCATAGTTTTTTTTTTAAGTGTATTAGCATCTAAGTAAGAGCATATATGGACTTAATATGTCTAGTAAGTCTCTTTTGAGCTATTAATTTGTAACTTTTTTCTTACAAATGTTTTTTAGGTAAAATAGTTCTATAGAGTTTCCCACATTTGGGGTTTTAGTGATTGCACTTCTGTGGTGTCCCAGTGTCACTTAAATATATTCCTCTGTCCCTTATATTTTCTGCAGATTGGTAATTAGATCCAGAGCTCCTGGTCAGATTGAGCTGTTTGTTTGACAAGATCTCTTTACTGTGGTGGTGTATGTTTCCATCATTTATCATTTTAACATTTTCTTGTTTCTCCTTTTGTTGTGCTCTCAGCCATCAGGGCTTGTTCTAAAATCCATTAATCATTAGTACTGGTAAAACTGTAATATTCAAATTCTATTACCCATTTCTTTATTAGTTGGAATAGTTCTATAAAGACAAACTTCCTTTATCAACTGTTTGATTATTCTTTAGGTCCAGATTATATAAGACGGTAGAGTGTATACTTGAGTCTGTTCTTTTCAATAAAAGAACAGACAGGCAAGGCACCCTATCAAGGTCATTGTTGAGGACAACTGGAAAATATAGACCACTTCTCAGAATTGGTGTCAGAAAAACAGAAGGCAGTAGTACTTAGCATTTGTCCATTAATTCTAATCACCCTTTGGTGGAAGGCTGTCCTAAGGGATGTTAACTCCCTCAAGTTTCTGAGCTATGCATGAACAAGAGGCAGAAAGCAACAACACATTGCAAGCTTGAGAAAGTGGCTCTCAACATAATGTGAGACATAAACCCACAGGGGATTGTCCTTCCAGTGCACTTGAAGCTTCATGCAGAGGTGTGTTCATGAGAGTGTGAGGTAGAGCATCAAAGGCAGTTACATACTTGGTATCTTAGCATCCTTCCAAAGTGACAAGTGTGAGTTTGTGTGCATGTGTGTATGAGCTATCAAGAACCCATAGATTTAAGCATATTTATGTTTTTAATGGATTGCATTCATTTTTTAATTGATGCTCAATTATCCTTTATATGGCTAGCAGGAATCGCTTCACGTTGGCTCCTGTGTCTTTTTGACATGACCCTAGTAGTGGTGGATAGCATCATTGATATGTAGCATGGTGAGATATTGCAGGCTTATTATAAGTACTTCTGCTTGAGACTTAGTATCAGTCATTTCTCAAAGGATCCCTGGTTTCTTTTAATGAGAAATGGTCATTTAAAGATATGTTAGGATCCCATTGCTACTACACCAATTACGTCTTCTAGGCCTTTATGGTAAACAGATCTAGGAAATAGGTTTGCATCATTAAAAGAAAATAATCTTTTGAAGCGCACAATACCGTATCATTAACTATAGGCTCTATGTTGTACAAGAGATCTCTATAATTTATTCAGCTAGCATTCTGAAACTTTGTACCAATAGGGCAAATTGCATTAAGGGGTCTTACCACAAAACAAAGAACAACAAAAACCAAAATGACACAGAGAGATTTTGGGAGGTATTGGATACATCAAGTAGCTTGATTGTGTGATGGTATCATGGGTGTTTGCATATTCATACTCACCAAATTGTATACATTAAATATATGAAGTTCTTTGTATATCAATTGTAGCTGAATAAAACTATTAAACATTTTTAATAAATTTAAAATAAAATTTGAATAAATCAAGAAAATTTTTTTAATGTTTATTTATTTTTGAGAGAGAGGGAGACAGAGCACGAGTGGGGAAGGGACAGAGAGAGAGGGAGACACAGAATCTGAGGCAGGCTCCAGGCTCTGAACTCCAAGTCATCAGCACAGAGCCCTACAAGGGGCTCAAACTCACAAACTGTGAGATCATGACCTGAGCCAAAGTCGGAAACTTAACCGACTAGGCCACCCAGGCACCCCATAAATCAAGAAAATTTTAAAATATCATTTTCAGTTTATAGTGACACTTTCTATTCAAATTGAGGACCAGAAGGTTTTTCTTTAATCTCATCAATTTTAGTAACAGTCTCATCTATCTTCTTTATCCAATGCCAAAAATTTGTGACAATATAATTATTCACTTGATTTACCCCAAAATACACACACAACAATCTCAGAATAACAATAAAAACACTAGCCACAAAAATATGACCATGGAAGAAAAGCTCAAATTTTTTTCTCAATTATTTTTGTCTTTTGCTTATATCCTACTAGGGATACATAGTCTAGTGTATGAACTACAAAGAGTCATTTTGGGATTGTTCATCTCCGTGTAGTTAGGCCACCAAGTGGTTAGACAATTAGGTTTATCTGTTTTAATTTCCATTTTATTCTTAGGTATTTAAAAAGATATTTGATTTCTTAAACAATGTTAAATGGTGTTAAGCTAAATCAACAAAATACGCTAATTTCTCTCCTTGTTGATATTATTTGCTTCTTCCTCCAATAGGTAAACATTACAAAAAAAGATTATTATCCTTTCATTTTTATTTATTATTATTTTTTTATTTTTTAAACAGTTATTTATTTCTGAGAGACAGAATGTGAGTGGGGGAGGGGCAGAGAGCGAGGGAGACAGAATCCAAAGCAGCTCCAGGCTCTGAGCTGTCAGCACAGAGCCCGATGCAGGGCTAGAAGCCACGAACTGTGAGATCGTGACCTGGGCCAAAATCAAGAGATGGATGCTTAACTGACTGAGCCATCCAGGCACACCTATTCTTCCAGTAAAAAAATAAAATTAAGTGTGTGTGTATAATATATTTGTGTATATAACAAATATGTATATGTATGCATGCATATGTGTGTATCCCCCCATCACCTTTCTTACACAATGGAACTCTATACACTTTTATTCACTTTGCTTTTTTCACATAACATCACATTTTGCATTTTGCAACTTTCATTGTGATCTCCATTGTATAACTGAGAGTTGGGTTTTATAAAAATAATTTATATTTTTCAAATTCAGGTCTTTCTTCAACTTAGGAGAGTTTTCTTATATATTTTTTTCTTATGAGTTCCTATTAAGTTTGTTCTAGTATCTTTACCAGTATACATAGGAGAAATTTCCTTTCTGTCTTTTATGTCTCTCAACTCATTTTTAACTCATGATTGAACAAAGTCTCTTCCTCTGCTTTCCTAGAAAGCTTGAATCCCAAAAGGATAGGTTTGCTTTTCCTTACAGGTATTTATGTCCTTTATTAAATACTGCTATTGCCAAAGAAAGAAACTAGCTGAGTGATTCTTACACATTGAGTGAATGCAAAAATACATCCAAAAAGGTAGGAAAGGCTGAGACACAAAGGACTGTAACAAAGAAGCCATCTATCTTTTCTTAGTTCTGATGACAGTGTAAGTCATTATAAACATCATCCATAAGGCAAAGATAAAGAGAAGATGGAAAGACAGCCCAGGGAGACTGTCATAGTTGTGCAGGGCTAGATAACACCACCTAGAGGGACAAGCCTATTGAATTAAACCAAATGACCCACTTGAATCTTGCCTCCTTCCCAGGACTTTACTACTCTAATGAATTGATGCAAAACAACTGGTTTTTGAAAGCTAAGGAATGCTTAGTATATATAAGATACAGCAAATATTTATTGTCCATTAACTATTAGGTCAGGAGAGAGCAGATTAAAAACATTTCTCTTTTTTGGGAGGGGTGGGAGGGAGGAAAAAAAGCAAAGGTTGTAGAACTTGGTCAAGATCATAGTGAAATCCTGTGACTTGCAGAATCTGAAATAACATTTTTCTCCAGCGCTACCTTGTACCCTAACCACAAAGTAACACTAGATTCTTTATAAACTAAAACTACTGGCAGTCCCCTGTGTAATCTCAACAATATTTTGGCAGAAATATAATTCTTTCTTGAGGAGTTATCACTCAGAGTTTTATTTGTCCTTTTCTGAGTGGAACATTGAATCACATTGTAGATAGCTGCATTGTAGCTTATTGATTTTAGTTTCCCTTGTTGTCTACATGTCTTCTGTTCTTTTCCCCTTTCCTTTAACAAAGTTTAAATGAAACTTAACACTTCTAAGCATAAGTCTGTACAACACAAACTTCGAAATACAAATTTGTTGTAAGGGCTCCTTCTCAAACAATGTGATTACTATGTATTAGAGTAGATATGCAGATAAAGAAACTATATAGCTTATTAAAGGTATATAAGACATATGTCTTAGTGTTTATTGCATAGGACATCTTTAAATACAAAATTACCATATCAGGATGGCCCCTTGGAACTCCATGAACTGTTGATTAGGGAGTGTAATACAGTCTTGAGACCCACAGAATTTAAGAGAATACATAATTCCCTAAAGTTGAATGTAAGAGTTTCTGCATATATGCATCTTCCTGTAGTTAAGTTCCATAGAGTTCTTGAAATTTGCAAAGGGGCTTGTGGCCACCTCTCTAATCTCCATGTGAGAATTAATGCTATAGAGGAAAACAAAATATATTATCAATTTTTTAAAATTTGTTATGGAAAATGTGCTGTGTAGATTTGAATATCTTAATCTAGTTGCTATAGTCTAATATGAGCATATATTATTGTGCATTTCTATTTCTATTAAATGGTAACTTCCATTCACTAAATGTCTATTACTTTAAATGTTTTATCTTTAATCCTCATAGATCTGTCTAGGGTAGATAATATTCTCCTCATTTTACAACAAGGACACTGAGTCTCCAAAAAGTCTGATGGACTTTTAGAGTAAGTAATTGGTAGAATCTGTTTGGCTACAAATGCTGTATACATTTTTTTTTTCTCAAAAGGTGGTAAAATTTCTTGTTTTATTGAACAACTACTATATCAGACCATGAACTAAAATCTTTACATTTGTTTGCTCTTAATACTCATACTCACCTTGCAAGATGATATCATTCTTCTCATTTAACAGGTAAGTGCACCGAAGCTAATGAGGTCTCACAAATGGAAAGAGGCAGAGCTGGGTTCAAATACCGAAAAGTTGTAATATGTTTGTTGCCTTTTACACGCTCAATAATCTCTGCAAAGTAGGTTGCCTGAATGGGTTAGAAATGTGTTCAGATGCAAGTTTAAGCTTCTAGAGAGTCAATAAGGAGCTTATTCTCTTATAACAGGAAATCTAGAAGACAGTAGTGGCTCAGGGATGCTGCCATGCCTGGAAGAGATTTAGCAACAAACTAGGCTCATCCAGTCTTCCTGTTCTATCATAGTTACTATGTAGTTTTCATCCTCGTGAGATGGTAGCTTTACTTCCATGCATTACTTTCTTACTCAACTTAGAAAACTGGGAAGTGCAAAAGGCAAAATAAAGCAGGCTTTTCCTCATGAGAATTAATTTGGGAAGGGGAATTCTCTGAGGAATGTCTTGGTAACCAGAACTTAATGACCACTCTTAGAAGCAAGGCCGGGAGATAATCAACTATGAATTAGGTACACATTGCTGCCCTGTACTAATTCTGGGTTTGGTTAGTATAGAAGAAGAAGAATGGAAATGGATAAGAAACCAGTGAGGCATGCGAAGTGATTTTTTTCTCTTTGACTTTATTGGTGGCCTATTGGTGACCTTATTCAATAACTGTAGAGAAAACACTAATTTAGAAGACATGGAGTCCAACTAACCAATAGAAACCTAAGGAATTACTAAATAATAGGACCTGATTCTGTAATCTTAGGATTCAGTGGTCAACAAGATACATACGGTTTCTGACTCTATACATTTTAAAACATTGTGAGGAAAATGTTCAGAATGTGTAGGAGTACAATGATCCCTGCCAAAATGGAATATAATATTGAATATAAATAAATATTAGGGAGACCTAATCTAGTTTGACTGTCAAAAGATGAGATCTAAAAGATGAATAAGAGTTTGTAAGTCTAAGACCTAAGGGAAGGCAGGAGAGTTTCAGGCAGAAGAAACAGTATCTGTGAAAGATTTGTGGGAGAGGAAGGAGATATGGTACATGGAATGCATGGAGAAAATACAATGTGTCAGAGCATCAAGAATTTAAAAGGAAGAGTCAGAAGAAAAGAGGCAAGAGCTAGAGAAAGGAGCCAGATTATGATAGGCTTCTTAGATGTTTAGGTCTTGGATCCTTAACCTAAGGTCAGTGAGAAACCAACAAAGAGTTGTTTAAATATGAGTGATGCATGATTGAATTTTTATTTTAACATATCACTCTGACTTCTTCTCAAGAGTGGAAGAGTGAGAGATAATAGGGCATTTTATTATTCAGAAATGAGAGAATGGAAGCTTAGATTAGTATGGCACTGGAGAAAGTGGATGGATTCCAGTGATATTTAGGTAGAAGAGTCTACCTATCTGGGTCATGGATTGGGCTAAGGTCGTTGAGAGCAAAGGAATAAGACTAAGGTTTCTGGTTTAAGTAACTGAGTGACAATCATAGATTGGTAAAAATAACAGATTGATAAGCTTGGTAGGCATCATTTAGTCCAACATCAATAATTCACAGACGGGAACTTGAAGCCAGGATGTGAAGAAACTTCTATAATAGCTGTTTTTTAATGGTTGAGTTGAGATGGATTCATCTACCAAAATGTATTGAGCACCTATAATTTTTCAGACCATATGCCTAGCACCTGGAGGTGCAGATAAAAACAATAAAGAATTGGTTCCTGCTCAGCCTCTCAGAATTTAAGCCCAAGATGATTAACTTCAGCCCAAGGCTTCCTTGCAAAACATGAATTTATTTCTTCATTTCTGAGCATCTATACAGAGTGATACTTTATGGTATTTTGTCCATCTTTAAATTAATATATTGAGAAAAATTATTTTACTAATTTGAATCTGCATAACTATGCATAATTGCACTTAAATCTTACCAACATTTATCCATACTAACTACACAAATCATCTTTTTAAAATATATCCAAAAAATAAAATAAAATAAAATAAAATAAAATAAAATAAATAAACCTTTCTGTAATATTATTTTAATTTTCTAGTTGTAAGCTTTATCTGCTCTATTATAGTTTAAAATAGTTAAAAGCACAATTATGTCCAATTTTTTGTATTCTATCTTAGTGCTTAAAACAGTATAAATAATTGTGGTTGAAAATTTAATTTTTTAGGTTTTAAAATTCCACTAGCTTTACTTAGTGTCATGAGATTCAGAATTCAACTTTCAAAGTTATTAATGATTTTTTTCAATGCTTTATATGAGAGTTTAAAATTTAAAAATTAAGTTCTTTAGGGGCACCTGGGTGGCTCAGTCAGTTAAGCCTCTGACTCTTGATTTCAGCTCAGGTCATGATCTCATGGTTTGTGAATTTGAGCACCCATGTTGGGCTCTGCACTGACAGTGTGGAGCCTGCTTGGGATTCTCTCTGTCCTCTCTCTCTCTGGCTCTCCCTGGCTCATGTGTTTTTTTTTCTCTCTCTCTCAAAATAATTAAGTAAACATTAAAAAATTAAGTTAAATTTTTATGAATTTTTTAAAAGCCACATTTTGTTGGATTTTATTTCATACTTTGGTGTTTATTCTGTTTATCTTTCAGGAAATGTATTTCATTAGAAAATCGGAGAAAGGTTTCCTTGACAACCATAAAAACAGGTAAGAGCTTTTAATCTTAAGGTATTTGTTGCAATAGTGATTTTTTTGAGTGTTATGATTTTGTGCCATGTGAAAGTTTATGTGCTTTCAATATGGGAATTTTCCTGGAAATAAGTCTGCAGAGTCCCTGACTGTCATATTATTTTACATTAATATGTTCTATCAGTATGCGGGTTTAGCTTTAAAATGGCTTCAAGAACAAATAGTGGACACTAAACCCAAATAAATGAGCTGTGGATCGAGAAAGAATGAGTATCAAGAAAGAAAGAATAAATATCCTTTATTTTCAAATAAAGTAACATTTCTCCCATATTCTATATCAGGGTACATTCTGAAGGATTGATCTTAAATTTTATTTATAGCTTGGGGCACCTGGGTGGCTCAGTTGGTTAAGCATCTGACTCATGATCTAGGCTCAGGTCATGATCTTGCAGTTCGTGGGATCAAGCCCCACAACTGGCTCTGTGCTGACAGCATGGAGACTGCTTTGGATTTTCTCCCTCCCTCTCTGCCCCTCCCCCCACTGGCACTCTCTCTCTCTCAAAATAAATAAATAAACTTAAAATTTTTTATTTATAGCTTGATTTTGAAGTCTTAATCAAGAGTCTTCAACAGTAAGATTATACAATGATAGAATTATTTGCCTCTGGAGATATTTAGTTCCTATCATTAGAGAAATTTAATGATATGATTAAATTATTAGCATAGTAAATGTGATAGTTCAGAATCCAGGTACATAGTGCTCATTAGAAGTAATGTTAGAAGTAGTGATAGTGGGGCGCCTGGGTGGCTCGGTCGGTTGAGCGGCCGACTTTGGCTCAGGTCATGATCTCAGGGCTCGTGAGTTCAAGCCCCGCGTCAGGCTCTGTGCTGACAGCTCAGAGCCTGGAGCCTGTTTCAGATTCTGTGTCTCCCTCTCTCTCTGCCCCTCCCCTGTTCACGCTCTGTCTCTCTCTGTCTCAAAAATAAATAAACGTTAAAAAAAATTTTAACAACAACAAAAAAAAGTAGTGATAGGGACAGTAATGGTAGTAGTAGCAGAAATATATAGTATTTATCGTTATTATAATCGCCTGAGGTGGTATATTGTAGAGCAAGTTCCAATATAGGATAGATGGCCAGATTGTATGTAAATTAGGAATATTTCCATACTTTAGATATATTAGATCTCTAAGATTTAAGTGTTTAAATTGTACAAATGAATATTAAGGACTATTCAGTGAGTAGTTTCATCTTTCTAGATTAGCTGACTGGAATTTTAAATCAAAGTTAGTACATGAAACACTTTAAAACTTTGTATTCTATACTGAGGAATTCTCTTTTCAACTAACATTAATAAATATTACACATAGAATTAGTGTTTCAGTCATTGTGTGAGTGTAAGGCTGTCCCATATTTTAAGGTCTTGCCCTGTCTTAAGTGGTGCTGGGTAAGTGGTTTTCCTGGGTGCTATTTGCTGTTCTGGCAATAGAACTGAATCAGCTTTGCCCACTATACAAGTAAAAGTCCAATATATGGCCCAGAATGGTGTGTGGAGATGAGGTATTATATACACTGGAGGTATATTGATAAGAATGGGCTGAACTGTTTTAACAGAAAGGCCTCCATATTTGGTGGTTCCAATAAGCTATGAGTTTTATCTTCCTGTCATGTAACTGGAGTGGGATGGGGATATCAACAGGTGACCAGGAACCACCCAATCATTCAGGGAACAATTTCCTTCCATTTAGTTTTTTCACCATCTTCTAGAGTATTTGTTGCAGTATATAGAGTCACTGATACATTTGGGTTTCAGACAATGCGAAGGGCAAATATTTGAGGGAAACCACCAGGAAATCTCACTCACCCCTTTCGCTTATGCTGGAGACTCTACCTAACCACAAGTGAAACTGGGAAATGTCACAGAGCTGGGCAGCCCTTGGCCTGCCTGGCCATATTACTGTGGAGGGAAAGATTAGATTTCTGGCAGTGTCCTCATGGAAGTCAGGCTTTTCCCCCAGCTGTGCGATGGGGAGCCTTAAAGATAAACCACAATGGGCTCTCTATCTCTGACAAAGAACTCTTTCCTTGAAGATCAAAACAACATCTGTGATGCACACTTGTGAGAAATGGCCTTTCAAGGATGCTAAAGATGGAGATATTGTTTAGAGACCCTTGGTCTCGGATATTGATATTTTAAAAATAAGGTGTCATCTTGCTAAGCCTGAGTTTGATTTTAGAATCAAGAAGGACACAGATGTCTGTAAATGTTTTCCATTAAGGATACAGGTTGTTTACATTCTCCCAAAAGTGTTGTGAAAGCCACTAGGTTAAAAGGGTTGTGTCACATCAAACACTGAGTTTCTCAGTTCCAGCAATGCCTGACTTTGGGCTGACATTGTCAGCTGCTAAGGGAAGCTGTGCAATAGGTGTTTTATCTGCCCCTGCTTCTAGAGGTGACCTTGCTGCTGATAAGTCCTTTGGAAGTTTTTATTGGGAATTGAGAATTTTATCTCACTGAAAGTGGAATATGTATGTGGCCTTTTGCCATGAATCATATATACATATATATGACATTATATATATTATTAGATGCACAATTTTTGTTATAATATATAACAAATACATTATATATTATATATATGCATATATATATAATATATATTTGTCATAAACCCTATATATTTTATTTTATTTTATTTTTCTAAAGGTATTATTCTGAGGAGAACATAAGCTTTACCCAAAGGGATCAATGAAACAAAACAAACCAAAAAAGAATCATGAAAGCTTGAATGAGGAAAAATTGAAAGATCAAGAAACATATGCAACTTAGATTCAACTTGAGACTTCCTTTCTTCTCTTTCAATTATTTAATAGAATTTGAGCTGAACCTTCAGACACCTCTTTATATGGTTGCAATCTACTGAAATTCCTTACCCCTACGATCCCACAGTATTATGTTTATTCTAGGACGTCTCGATTCAGTCTGCAGAAGACGCAAACTTTTGAGAGCTCAAAATATTTGAGCTCATGGAGATCTGTTACAGGCATGTTCTTTAAAATCATGTGGTACTTGGAAATTTTAACTTAATTGCCCTATCTCAAAATTTGTTTTAATAGTATAACAACTTTTTCAAGGAAGTACAATAAGAATAGAGGGCTCTCTGATAGAGATGATGAAATCAAAAGCACCACATTTTCTATCAAAACCCTTACAAATCTAGTCATGTCTAACAATCATTTGTGGTAAACCTTTAAATTTTTTTTAATGTTGATTTATTTGTGAGAGAGATAAAGGGGAGGGGGAGGTGCAGAGAGAGATAGGGAGACACAGAATCCAAAGCAGGCTCCAGTCTCTGAGTTGTCAGCGCAGAGCCCGACACGGGACTGGAACTCATGAACCGCGAGATCATGACCTGAGTGAAGTCGGATGCTTAACCGACTTAGCCACCCAGGCGCCCCTATTTGTGGTAAACCTTTATTGCTTGCTTATTTATTAAGGCCTTACTTGGGTAGTAGATAAACTTATGAAACAGAAATTAAAACACACACACACAATTTAACAGGAAAAGGTAGTAGAATATCTGAGAATCTCTATTTATCATGAAAATTTACTTGATTTTTGACAGTCAAATGTTTTATTTTTTTAAATGTTTATTTTTGAGAGAGAGAGCAAGCAGAGGAGGGGCAGAGAGAGAGAGAGACGGGAAGAGAATCCAAAGTAGGCTCTCTGCTGACAGCAGAGAGTCGGATGTGGGGCTCAAGCTCATGAGCCTTGAGATCATGACCTGAGCCGAAGTCCGAAACTTAACTGACTGAGCCACCCAGGTGTCCCTGTCAAATGTTTTAAATTGAAAAATAGCATAATAGGCAAGGAGTAGCTCAGAGTTGTAGCAAGGAGAGTAGCAGTGGTTTGTTTTGTAGAGTGCATCCTTAAAAACTGGATTTTGCTCTTCACTTTCTGCATCGCACCCTACTGGCTTCCTAAATTTAGTTTCCTTCTACTAGTCTCAGTTCTATGATAAGGCATTCCTAAAAGTAGGGCAAAATCCTCATTGATCTCACAGCATGAGGTTTTCCTTGCTTGCTTGTTGCAGTATCCTGTATGTCTGGCTTACCGTGACATCAGGGAAGTTTAGGTGGCCGCTCTGATGGAGATTGTCTATCTCATCGGTAGGATTATGGAGGACTCTAACCCAGCCTGGGTAGAGTCTGGACATGGCACATCTATCAGTGCTGGATCATTGATCTGTGGAGTGTCATTAAAATACCAATAGAAAATCATGAACTAAATGTCAAAAAGGGGAAGAGAGAGAGACAAACAGACAGACAGACAGAAACTACTACTGTGTTAACTCTTTTTTAAGCCAGATTTACTTTATGAGAAAATGCACCATAAATATTCCTTTTTTGGTAGAAATGTTCCAGCACTCATAGAAAAGCTTCTTATCTTTTCATTTCCCGGCTGATAATGTGATTTGAGATAATCACCTGGAACTTAAAGTGTGGATCATAATAGTTGTGTTAACTATTATTGAATATAACTCTGGTCTTTTTTTTTTTTTTAAAGTTTTTTGAGAGAGAGAGAGAGAGAGCACAAGTAGGGGAGAGGGGCAGAGGGAGGAAGTGAGAGATATATAGAGAATATTAAGCAGGCTCCACGCTCAGTGTGGAGTCCAAGGCAGGGTTCAATCCCATGACCCTGGGATCATGACCTGAGTCAAAATTAAGAGTCAGATGCTCAAGCAACTGAGCCACTCAGGCATCCCATAACTCTGGTCTTTTAAAGAATAAAACTCAATCAATACTGAGAAAGAATTTCCAGACATTACCCAGATCCCATTATGATTTTTATGAGCATATCATAGTTGGCTGAGTTGTTTTAAAAGTTATTTTTCTTTGTCCCCGTGGTCTATAGAGTTTGAGATGTCTCCCATCAGTGATAAATCCATTTTGACCTTGCACAAAGTTAGTGCTAAAGCATAAAATAGAATTCCATATTTCAAAGTCTACACTTTGCTCAACAACAAAATATATTGCAAATGATAAACTATATGAAATGAAAGTGTCAATAGTTATCCACCCATTTCATTCCAGTCTAGATGATACAAAATACAAATATTCATTATGATTGCAGCAAATTCCATTCTTTTTAGAAGCCTTTCAGGAAACCAAGATTGAAGCACGATTTACACTGTGTTCTATGTGTGTCACTGTTCCAACTCGTTTAAAAGAAGCTTTGTCTACACAACTTTGGTTATAAATTAGGATATTAAAAATTAATGACTGTGCTTCATCTTTCTCTTTTTTAGGACTTACAACTGAAATCTAACACAATTAGTTGTTCACTGAGTCTCAAACTGTCCCTCAGCAGAGAAGCCCAATTGCATCAATAATTTTTTTAAATGTATTTATTTATTAAGGTTCTCTTATTTAAGGATTAAAATTCTACCACAGACACTAGCAGGGTATTATTTGATTTTTGAGAACATATTTTGTCAGTGTTAACTGTATAAATTGATTTTGCAGATCTAGAAAACAAGTACCAAAAAAGAAACTTTGAGGGAAACTGAGCATCAACATTACATGTTCCTTTTTATTTTCATATTGTACTCTGAGATCAAGAGTTTGTTAAAATGCCAAGTACCCTCCTTTTGGTCATAGCAGTGTGGGTAGACTAAATAAGTCATTTTTTAGAAATGTTCATTTATTTTTGAGACAGAGACAGTGCATGAGCAGGGGAGGGGCAGAGAGAGAGGGAGACACAAAATCCAAAGCAGGCTCCAGGCTCTGAGCTGTCAGCACAGAGCTGGAAGCGGGGCTCGAACTCACAAACCATGAGATCATGACCTGAGCCGAAGTTGTTTGCTTAATTGACTGAGCCACCTGGGCGCCCCTAAATAAGTTCTAATTTTTAAAGAGGAATGAGATTATTTTTGTTTAGAAAATATGCGAGTTAAAAATAGCAGATATTTGGAGTGCCTAGGTGGTTCAGTTGGTTAAGCGTTTGACTCTTGATCCCAGATCAGGTCTTTATCTCAGGGTTGTGAGTTCAAGCCCAGCATTGGGCTCCGTGCTGGGTGTGGAGCCTACTTAAAAAAAAAAAAAAAAAAAGTAAAATAAAAATAAATAAATAAAATAAAATAAAAATAGCAAATATTCTCTAGAAGCTAATATATCACAAGCTCTTCATAAGGTATGTATGTACATTTTAACCTTTAAAAGTTTAATAGCTAGGATTGAAGTTATGATGGGGGAGAAAAGTGGCAAATTTCATTTGAAGACAAATTGTGTGTGTGTGTGTGTGTGTGTGTGTGTGTGTGTGTTTATAACCCTATAACTTCATTCTGCTCACCACAGAACATAATTTGTCTTGGTAGTCATCATTCACTTTTCACTAGGTCTAGAATATGTTGTTCATGATTGAGCAATACTATTATCCTAAACCAGTAAATAAGTTTCAATATGCTACTTACAGTGTGTTTCTACAACTCAGATTAATAAACAGCTAAAGAACACAAAGATATCATGAAATGCTTTACCATATAGGATTGCAAATTAAATGTCAGATTTTAATATTTAAAGATGCTCAACTTTATTCATATATTTAGAAGTGAAACTTGTTTATCCTTTAATAATTGAGTTTTATTTAGGACTAGCTATTACCCTGTTTTTTTAATAACATAGCAAAACATTTTTTAAAAGAAGAAAAAGTTTTAGACTAAGTGTTTTTAATCACATTTAATTTGAGAAAGGCAAATGGGAGATTTTGGGCTACTTCTGAGAAGACACCTTTGAGGTCGATGGGAGGTAAATAGTCCTTTTTTGTAAAATAAGAAATGTGGAGTGACTGAATTTTCAAAACTCCCTTAGAAGCAGAAGAGGAATTCCAGGGTACGGCACTTATGTTCCCGGTGTATTTACCTTGTAAAACAGCACATCTCCACACTTATCAATCTGCCCACCTTCCATACCACTAAGCAGCGGGAACCTCAAGTGTCTCCGTTGACAAAGGGCCAAGAAGATCTGCACCTCTGGGTCACAGGAAGAAGTTTCTAGGACAGTGACACATTCTTTACCCTATACTTACTCCCTTGATCTGCTTACTCTTTTGTTCACACTCATACCATCGGCCTTTGGCAAAGGAGAGAAAATCCATTTGGAAAGGGAATTTGTAGATATCAGGACTGATATCTCTAGATAGTGATAGAGTTTGAGTTACCCATTTGCTGATGATTTCTTAGCATGGATTTTCAACTGAGTAGCAAACAGTGTGGGTAATCTCATATCTACAGAGTCTGATAACTTCGGCCCACTCAATTATCCCATGAGAATTCTCTAGTTCCCCTCTCCCTCTATCTATAGAGAGACTATAGCAGAATGAGTAATCAGCAGGAAGAGTAATGAACTAAATGGGAGCTATAGTTTCTCCCTAGCTGAGGACCAGATAATACTGAGGTAAAGAGTAAGGTCCACCTACAGTCAGGTCCTGCATCAGTCAGGTATTTCTGCCTCAGAGAATACAAACTTAGGGTTCTTAATTTGGAATTTCTAAGGAAACAATCTATTTAAGAATAACAAAAAAAAAAAACCCAAAAATGAATAAAGTGCCCATGAAATTTATATTTATGGTTCAACCAAAGATATACCTTTAATTACAAAGACCTTTAAAAATAAACACATTTTGTAAAGTTCAAGTTTATTCACAGGTTATTTCTCCCAGGGGAGTTATATTGTTCAGTGATTTAGAGAACTAGGTTCTTTCTCACACTATCTTAAAATCCTTTGGAGTTCAATTTTTTGTGCTCTCTCCATGTGTACCATTTTCTCCCTCTTGATGCTGCTTTCATCTGATTATCATCTCTTCAGACATCTCTTGTATGTATTTTAGAGAAAGCTTGCCGAATCTCTCTTTGAGCACCTTGAAAACCAGCTTTTGCTAGCACTAGCAGGGTTTATTGCACTTTGTAAAATGCCTAATGATTTCTCAATTTTTTCTTTTAAAACCAAGATATTGATGCTGCTTCCTCCTTATTGGTGATACATCCACTCCTCTTTATTTGGCTCAAATGCCCTTGTAAAAATTATTTTGGTTTTCTATTCTTGGCTTATTTTTGGCTCTGTTCCTGGAGGATTGAGTTATTTATATTTCTCTTATTTGGGCAGTAATATATGGATTTAAAGGTGGTGCTCCCAGAAGGAGAGAAAGACTTTGGAAACAAAGCAAAGTATCTCTTGATGGTACCTGAGGTTTCTTCTGCCAGGTTTTTGGAAATGACTTTATAGTACATCAGAGAGTAAGATGACAAAGTTCTGTCACTGCACACAACCCACTGCACATTACGTGGTGTTTCCGAAATATTTAGGGTGTCTAAAAGATGAGAAATGTCACTCATTATTTCAAAATGCAATCCATTTTCTTCCTGTGGTTAGCAAAACAGTGTAAGACATATATGTTTTTGTGGGATTTGTTTTATTTTATTTATTTTTGTTTACCCAGTATGTGTTCTTCTTATGTTTATAATAGTGTAATTTTGCTTTTGGGTCTTTTATGACCACCTACAGTGTGGGTGACACTACAGTCAAGGACGCTGGTGTTTCCATGTTCCTGTCAGGTTTGTAGGGCTTCCTGGAGAAGGCGATTGAACCAGTGCTCTTCAAAGCTGGTCAGCATAGGGTGATCAGATCTCAATAAGAGGATTTCTCTCCCCAGGCTCCATGGGCTCAGGGACTGGGTCAGGATCTTCTGCCTGAATCTGCCCTTGCCTCTCTTGTCTGTCCTTTGCTGGTGAGCCACTGCTTCAGACCTGGTCACTGCCCTCTACTTGCCTCTTGGATTTAACTCTCCACAGTGTTCCTTGTAAGCTTATTCTTGTCCACAATATGACTGCAATTCCCATTTTCTCTCTCCTTCACAGCTGAAAGTCAATGTTAATGACCAGTGCATCAGCCAGGCTGGCCGGTCCTCTAGTCCCTTGCTTTTTCAAGATAGGTGATTAGCACATATTACAGCTGAAAAAGAAGGAGCTGACCACTTAGGAGTGAATAGGGGGAATATTCTGGGTTTCAGAAATTATTTACCTTATTGGATGAGTTCCATATGTTGAATAATCTTTTTCCTGTTTTAAAATTTTCTCTGGAAACATGCTTCTTTCTGGTATTATGGGTTCTGAGGTAAGAACCACAGGGGTCACACAAACCTGGGGAATGTCACTCAGCTAATTCCTTTCTACTCGCGGCTATGCTGTGACTACATTACTAATTAAAGATTGCTTAGTTGACATACTCTCCAGCCAGCCTTGGGTTCAACAGAATCTGAACTTCAAAGAAAAAGGTACTTCAAAAAAAAGGTGTTCCTTGCTTTATTGGTCTATCCATAATTCTCTGCACACTATAAAAGATAACTTATCGTATTTCAATCAACACCTGTCTTTGTGTTTTTTTTTCCTTTTGGTATTATTTATAAATAGATTTTTAAAGTATAACTTATACACAATATTATATTAGTTTCAGGTATACAACACAGTGATTCAACAACTCTATGCATTATGCTATGATCACCACAAGTGGAGGTACCATCTGTCACCATCCAATGCTATTATAAATCCATTGACTATATTCCTTGTGCTGTACCTTTTATTCCCATGACTTATGATTCTATATCTATAAGCCTATACCTTCCACTTCTCTTCACCCATTTTGCCCATCCCTCCACTGCTCTTTCCCTCTGGCAACCATCAGTTTGTTCTCTGTGTTTTTAACTATGATTCTGCTTTTTGTCTGTTTATTTGTTTTATTTTTTATATTCTACATGTAAGTGAAATAATATCATATAGGTACACAATGGAATATTATTAAACCATAAAAAATATGAGATCTTGAGATCTTGACGTTTGCAACAATATGGGTGGACCTAGAGGGTATTATGCTAAGTGAAATAAAGCAGAGAAAGACAAACAGCTATGTTTTTGATATATGGTGTTTCTCAAATGTTTTCTAATCCATTTTATGTTTTATTTTTCCTTTGCATTAAAAGGATTCTTCAAGGAATCAATTTATCCACTATTTTGAAAGAACCTTGTGGTAGCCTATTTTTTCTTTTCATCTGTGTACTTTCTTCCTTCCTCAGTCCCTTTGGTTCTACTCAGATTGACACCACCCTCAGCAGTATTGACCCAGTCTTGGCCATCAGGGCATCAGGCTTCCATTAGCCACAAGATTGGTTCAGAAATAGGCATGCATCAAAAGCCAAGCAAATCAGTGTAAAGGTAAGGAATTTCGCCTGAGTTTCTAAGGAAAGCTGCACTCTTTTCCAGTTGGTGTTCGTAAGCTGGTAGCTTACAGCCTGAAGCTTCTGGTCATCATCTTAGCCATGCCATATAGTAAACCTAGGAACAAAGCCCACACACTGAAGAGCAGAGAGGGAAGACCCAGAGGAAGCAGAATTTGAGAAAATCATTTGAGACTACATCTCAGCTAAGCTTGAAGCCATATCACCTCCCTATCCTGTTTTATAAGTCAATATTTTATTAAGCTAGTAGAAAAGAAGAGAATGTCATTAACTTTATTAGAAAGGCAAACCAAAAAATTGAGTAGGTATTGTCCTGCCAAAGAAATGTAGTGGGTTGTTGTTGTTGTTGTTTTTCTTTCAATATTTAATGATGATTGTCTATAGTCTTTTAATTTAATAGGGAAATCATTATACCTTTTATTAATAGTCTTTGGTGTT
Source organism: Panthera uncia (assembly GCF_023721935.1). Classification (NCBI taxonomy): domain Eukaryota; kingdom Metazoa; phylum Chordata; class Mammalia; order Carnivora; family Felidae; genus Panthera; species Panthera uncia. The sequence continues at coordinate 29,143,175 of NC_064812.1, forward strand.
AGGTTCTCAATTACACAAAAGAGAAAAACACCATAATTGAGGACTACCACCCTGCTCAACATCATTTTTCTATCTTTTCTCTGAGATTATCACCTGTGAGATCTTCCTGACTGTAATACAGAATGTCTCCACCCTCTTATGATAAAGAGAAGAAATTTAGAAGCAAAGAATGTTCTAGATCTGTTTTCTCTGTAATTACAAATTTATTACTGATATAAGCATATGAGCATACACCACAGGAATCTTCCACCATACTATCTATGCATGTCCTGGGTTTATCACTTATCATATGATTTTAGAGGTGTGGTATAGTTGTTGCTCAAATGTACATCTTCCTTTCCATCTGTACCTCAGTATCTAGTATTCCAATAGGTAAGGGTCATTCCAGTGAGTTGAAACTCTGTCTTTTGCTGTCTCTTAGGAAACATGCAAGGATTACCCATAATATGGGAAACCACTAATCTGCCACCAATATCCTGGCTTGAATTAATATATAAGATTATTTTTCAACCAGTGTAGAGAGAGCATGGTTTTGAGGGACAGGTCAAAAGACAGGTAAGTTTTAAAAGTGACGGAGAGCCAATTCTACTTTAAGTGGCATGAGCTTTGATGAGTTTAGAACAAAACATCTTGAGAAAGGAAGACGAGAGGGAGTAGGAAAAGAACCAAAGTTGGATCTAAAATATTTAGTTTTAAACTCTCCATGTGATCTATCACATACCCCTTGCATGACCTTGAGAATATACTTACCATTACTGAATCTCAGTTTTTTTAATTTATAAAATGTAAATGACCATATGTTCCCTGGAGTTGTGTTGTGAGAATTAAGTGGGTGAAAACCACAACTGGCATATGTGAACATTTAGGAATTACTAGGAAAGCATGCAAGCAAAATGGCATATCAGAAAAAGCAAAGCTTATGAAGCTACGTAAAACAGAGTTCATATTCACTACCTACTAACTGAATGACCTTGGATTTGTCCTCCAGTTTCCACATTTGACTACTGAAAATATAATGTCTAAAGAGTTATTGTGAAGATTAAATGAGGTGCCATACTGTTCGCATCTGGTGCACACACTACTTCATGGTGCATCACCCGTTGGAGCTCAGTCAACTTGAATTTCACTGGAAACTCAGAGCATCATTGGCTTTAATTAGTTTGTTTGTTTTTACCAAAATGTAAATTTCAAAGAAGTCTTCCAACACTATTATGAAAGTGAAATCATGTAGGAAGTAAACAACTCTGCGTCTGTGCCTTGTGATTCCCTGACATTAATCAGCACACACTTGAATCTACAAAATTGAGTTTATTTGGTGACCAAGAAACCTGCATTACACAAGCTGTGATCCCAGACAACTTTTCCATCTCATGATTTTTACTCTTGCTTTGTCTAATCTGAAATGTAATGGGAAGATATACCAGAGAGAAGTCACTTTTAAGAAAAGAATGTTCCCTGATTTCTACTTGAGGTAACTCCAATTTGACACGAAGACTTATAAATTTGTTTGGAATTCCAAGCACCGCCCCCCACCGGAAATAATACTAGACTTGGTGATGAGGTCTCCAGGTCAGTTAGAAGGAAAAAGGAAATCAATACAAGCCACAAGGTCCCTGAGCTGTAGGATTCATGGTACTACTCTCAGGGCTGCTTTCTGCGGAGAAAGGACCATGGCTGCCAGAGGCAGGATCAGCCGAGGAAAATATTTAACACAGTGAAATTTGTATTTGGCTTCTTCACATTTTCCATTCAGTACTCTTTAACCACTGTTTAATCTTTCTTTTCCCAGGACTCGCATACTACCTTGCAATAAAACACTTCATATAATTCTACTAGATTTCCTTCCTCTCTCTGTCCCTCCCTCTTAAAGCCACCACACTTTGGAATAATCCACCTTTCCTTCATCTCTAATTCAAGCTCTTGCTCCCTCTGTGACACAATTCCCAACCAGGGAGAGGCGAGATGATTGCATTAATTTGTGTAAAGTGAATTATCCATGGTTTCATTAGCTAACAGTTCTTTACTTCTTTAGAGAACAATTATTTTTTCCACATTAACATATAATTAGTGTTATTTCATGTCATGTAACAGATAAAGTCAAAACAAAGGACAAACTGTGTGTGTGTTGTGTGCAGGTCTTCTGCCTAAGGTCATTCAGGTTCAAGGCTGGGGGGAACACAGGAGTTCCCCTATGTTAGGGGGTGAAATCCAGTCTCTGTTCTCCTGGCCAAGCCTTATACCCAAGTGTTGAGTGCCTTCAGGGGGGAGGGAGACATCTAACTTGTAAAAAGATGTGGCAAGTTCCAGAAGTGGCTCTGAGTGAGGGCAAGCTAAGTTTTTTGGCAAAGGATAGGCTATACAGAGGCCAGCTCTGTACTGGAGAGCATAGCCTATGGGTGCCATTTCTGCTTTATCTACCTAGTTTCTGTCTTAACTTTCTGATTCATAACATCTTGAAATGTTCCAATTTATTTTTCCCTCTGGAATGGATACTTGGCAGTATAGTAGTGAGAGAAAACATAATGAGGATCATGTGTGGGTCTATCTTGGATCAGAGTCCATCAATGCTGAGAAAGAGGCATTTTCTTTGGTAACACTGTGTCCTGGTGAGCAGCCTTACTGCATATTACTTTTTTCTATCAGTGGCTATTGCCTGAGAATATTTTCCAAACACTTTGAGGAGATTTACACAATTATTTAGAAACTACACTGTATTTACCTCTTTTACCTTATTTATCTCTTTTTTTCCTGTCTCTGTTTTTGTCACTCTCTCCTTCACTTCTCTAGTCACAGTGAAATACTTTCATTTCTTCCAGAAGCCAGGCTTTCTCTTGCTTCTGGAATCTAGACCTTCATACCCTATTCCCTTTATTGTGATCCCTTTCCCACATTACATTATCTGGCTAGCTCCTTTTTAGTTTTCAGATTAAATGTCACTTTGGTAAATTGTCCATGTCCTTTATATATATTTAACTCCATTCAACCAAGACTGGGCTATGTGCTGTCACCAGAAGCTCTTAGAGCTTTATTACTTTCATTTTAATTACTTGTTATCCTAGGAAGACTGGAAGCCCTGTGAGGTGGGGGGGGGGGGCACTCTCTCTTCTCATGGCTGTGTCTTGAGCCCCTAGCATATCAGACATGGTCAATGAATTTTTGTTGAGTGAATATTATTGTCATACATGTTGTACCTTTAGACCTACAAGCCTGTGCAAGAACAAAATCACCATCTGGATTTGAGGCAATGTACTTCACCATGATTAGAAAATTTAGTTGTATTAGTGAAGGGCTATGCATGCTTCCAATTATTCAGTCCTGTATCTTCAAAATCATTTAATGTGAAAAGCATGTGAAAATGTAAAAGAGGAATTAAGGGTCATTTGGAGGTCCCAGTTGACTTGGGAGGAAAAGGGAAAAATATGTAAGTCACCTGGTAAGGATTTGGGGGTGGGGGTGGGGGTGGGAGTACGTGTCCCTTAGCACTGGTGTTCTCAACCTGCATACAACACTTGGGAGGGAGCTGTTGCCAAGGCCCTAACCTCTTCTACCTTTTTCTTTCTCTTCTGTTTACAACACACTTGGAAATGCAAAACTGTATCAACCCAAAAGGTGGAAAACCAGCTTTTGCCATTCAAAGCAAAGTTTGAATGCATTTATCCTGATAGGAAGCCAGCAACTGTAATGAAGGTATTTGTAAAATAGGAAGGAATCCCCAAATGTCTAGAAGTCTAAGTCTACCTGTTACTCCATCTTCTTCTCCCCTGTAATCACAGAGGTCAGGATCATAGCATTAAACCTTTTATCTTTATAATTCCATAAATGATACATCCAGGAAAGATAAGTCATTCTACTTAATTTATTTGTTTTCTTAACCTAAGAAGAAATTGTCTGTATAGCTACTCTGAATTGTAAACAACTGATGTTCCCCCAAGGTTCAGTAAGAAACATTGAGATTTCACCTAAAACCCTCTAGGAGAGGCCTGGAAAATTGCGAGGCATCTCAAGACAGCTCATCGCCATTCTAGCATGGGCTATTACTCAAGTCTGTGACTGTGATCATGATAATGTGCATCTCCGGTGGGTGCACCCCACTGGTGTTTTGTACAGGGCAGCTATATGGTAATTCCTGTGTCCCCATGGATGCTTTCACACCAGCACTTACTTTCCTGGGGCTTTAGGCAGAGGGGGATTTTCTCTCTAAGCTTACGCACCCCCTGGCAGAGGAAATAGAATGAAAACAGAACATTACCTGTTTTCAATGGTGGCACCAATTTTAAAGCTGTGCTATTTTAAAACAAAGAAACAGATGGAGAAGTTACAAGGAAATGAATCCTGTATTTGCTCTTTGGAAAGCACTTACTGGGTAATTGCTGGGATCTGAGTGACTTGAGGTGGGAAATGGGATGTAGATTTAATGAGATCCAGCCTAAGGCACGATTTGCGGAAGCCCAGAATGGCGGGATAGTACAGGGTTATTTCTTGCCTTCTGATTCTGTTTGCTTGGCCTCTGTGAAATGACTAGAATTTCTTAGTCCAGTACTATGGGATGTATCCCATTCCATAGCAGTGACTGCTAGGGACACCAGATTGCAATAGCACATAGGCAAATCAATGTTGGGGAACCGATGCCTTCCAGGCTAGAGGTCAGCCTGTTCCATAACAAAGGGGTTGACTAAAATGGTTGTGATGTTCCCCTCAGCTTGGCTAAACTTCAGATTGGTTTCTTCCAACTGTAGCCCCCTGACCTTCCTTTTCTTAGAACATTTACTTTAGAAAACTTGAAATTATAAATTCTTACTCTGCTCCTTTGAAATATATATAAATCTTCCCACAGCCTTTTGTCAGGTTTATAATCCAGGAATTTCTTGAGGATCTAAGAACTATTTGTTGAAAATATAAACATTGAAGGGACAGCAACCCTCTTTTCTAGTCCCTGTGGCAGAGTAGGAGCCTAACTATAATGGAGACCAGTCAGTAAACACAGATGACCTAATTACAGAGAAAAACATTCACAAACTCAGAATAACCCATCATGATGGACATAACCCACAGATGAACCTCCCTCCTAATTTCCTCTACTCACTCACCCCAGGACTTAAAAAATTCCCTACTGTTTGTTTTAATGGACTTAAGTTCAGTCTCTCTTCCCTTATTTCAATAGTCTTAAATAAAGCCTTTCTCGCTTATTTAACTTTGTCCATTGCAGTTTTAATTTGAAAGGGTCTAATGCAAAAAATGGTGGAGAGAATCTCGAGTGGGTCATTTAACAAACTGGGTGCATTAGTTTGCTGGGGCTGCTATAACATGGAACCATAACAAAATAACAAAATCTCCCAGTACGTGAGGCTGGAAGTCCACGATCAGGGTGTCAACAGGTTTACTGACTCCTGAGGCTCTCTTCTTGGCTTGCAGATGGACCACCTCCTCCCTATGTTTTCAATGGTCTTTCCACTGTGTACATGCATCCTTGGTGTTTCTCTGTGGTTCTGAATTTTCTCTTTTATAAGAACACCAGTCAGCTTGGATTAGGATGGCTTCATTTTAACTTAATTACCGTTTAAAAGGCCCTATCTCCAAATACAGTCTAATTTTGAGGTATTGGGGATTAGGGCTTCAATATATACACCTTTCAGGGGAACACATGTAGCTCCTAACACTGGGTCTCTATGACTACTATCTCTGAGATAGAAGCTGAAGGGACTCCATTTTAGAAAGGCTCCATCTCTGCTGTTTTTCTGCTAGACCCCATTTACTCATGATCTATGTTTTGTCTCTGAATAGGCTAAAGAAGATATATTCTCATTTCCAGGGGGAGCAAGAAAGTTTATCATTCTCTGAATTTTGTCCTAAGCCCCAAACACCTGATAACACCTAAGAAGAGCCAGATCCCAAACATATTCCAGGACATTAGCTTCAAACAAACCTTGGCTTATGCTGGCATCGATACGCTTATCTTCAGTAATTTATGGAATAATACCTATTATTCACCTGATGCTTACCTTTGATTGGACCCTACCCTGGATTCCTGGAGGAACTCTTACCCTAGGCCCTTTTCTAATATTAATCCCTAGCCCCAAGCAAAGACAAGACTTATTCTCCTTTCCTTTCAGAGTCTCCCAGTCACTGGGCCTGCTATTCTCTCCCTGTGGCTTACTCAATTCAATAAAATCTGTTTCCACTTTCTCTGGCTCACATTTGATTTCTATCCTGCATGAAGCCAAGATCCTGTGGGACCTTCCCTTGGGTTCTTGGACTCAGCCTACCTGCATCATCTCTACCACTACCTTCTGAGAGAAAACTGCTCCCTGAAGCTGCCAATACAACCATTTTGTGAAAACCTTTCTGCAGATAACAGCCATCCATATCTTAAAGTTCTCTACTGTCAACACCAAAAAGAATAGTAGGTGAATATTCAGTGTTTGCCAAAGGAATACATTGTACATATGGAGAGGGCATAGGAAGGGGAGGACAGGGCTACTCCATAGGGAACAATGCATTTTTGGAAGATGAAGATACTTGTTACATAAATTTCACTTTTGCCCCATTACATTACTACATAACTCTCAAGTGCCAATCAATATATCTTTTTAAAAAATCCTGTAATTGTGTTGGAACTAGCATAATTATATTACATTTTTATTGCAAATATAAATTAAACAGATATCAACATTTAAAATAATGATAATTTTGGTTACTTTATTTTGGCACTCTTAAGAGGCAATCAATCCCCCCACCCCACACACAAATGAACTTCTAAAAGACCCTGCCTAAGGCAACTCAAACAAGTCTTTGAAAGAGTTTCAGAACAGAAGTAAAGCCAAAAATTTCCTTTTAGGAGTCCATATAAAATATCAGATTCCATTTTATATTAGAAAAAAACAGAAATTGTAAAATCTGTATCGGATAATTCCATGAATACAAGATATATCTCTGTGTAAGGCATGCTATGTTCTTTGACAAATTTATTTGACTGCTAATTTAAAAGACTGATAAGATTGTGAGCCAATGTGCCTCATTAGTATCCCACTGCCTGCCAAGAATTCACCGGTGTTCTCTAAAATAAAAATATAAATACAAGTAGAAGTATTTATTATGAATTGGAACTAAAAATTCCTTTCAGAATGAGAAAGTTGTCCTTGGGCAAGATGAAGTTAAAATCCAATTTTTCTGTTGCTGAGTTATTGGATGAGTAAATAACCAAAGAAAGTGTGTACTTGGCTTGCTGAATGGAAGTTCTGCTGTCCCAGTAAGTTGTTGAAAATATGTGTAAAGATACATTCATTTTCCTATCTGAACTCATTCTTAGTGTACATAATTTAAGTATGTATTTATGTGGGTTTTGTTTTTCATGAAACATAGTTTTAGCCTTATTGAAAGTGATTATACACATAGATTTTTTTTTTGGCCAGAACCCTACACTTTACTCATATATACTCATTACCCGTCTAAGTTTCCTGACCTCAGGATTTAATGTACTAACACTGCGTATTCATGCAATTCAAGTCACCAGTCCCCTACTCTTATTCTTTGTTGTTGTTGTTGTTGTTTTTCTGGGATACTTCATTTCTTCCAAAATACTTCCAGCCTCCCAAATCCTAACCAAGGTCATAGGTTTTCATTTCCCTTATTCTTTTTAGCTTTTATCTCATCTCTTCTTTCCTGTCCACTCATCCACACTTGGGAAATTATTTCCCCATACTCACCAATTGTCATCATCATCATCATCAAAATAAAACAACAAATAACTAGGGAATGGGCCAAGATGGCAGAACAGCATGGAAGTTTTTTTGTTTTGTTTTGTTTTGTTTTGTTTTGTTTTGTTTTGCATCTCTCATCCTTGAAATGCAACCAGATCAATACTAAACCAGCTTGCACACCAAGAAAACTGATTTGAGGATTAACACAACAATCTGAACAACCTGAACCATAGAACTTGGCAAGTATGCAGTGCAGAGAGGTGAACTGGAGGAAAGAGAAACTGCAGAGGGCAGGGACCTGTTTTTGTTTGCATACAGAGGACAGAGATAGGGAAGAGTAAGGGAAAAGCATCCCCTCCCCCACGAAAGGAGCTGGAAAGAAAAAGTCTGAGTGGAAACAGCCATAAGGGACTGAACAAAAAAGGGAGAAAGGAGAAAGGAGAGTGTTTAAATTCCATTAAGACTCTATAAACAGGGGAAGCACAGAGTCTGAAACTCCACAGCTCAATACCTGGTGGTGCTCTGGTGGGAGGGTGGATCCAAGGGAGCAGAAAGTAAGGTCCTTAGGGTCCTGGGCCACACAGGAAGTGGTTGTTCACCTGCTGGGAGGTCATTTGATAGAGGCGGTGTGGCCTCCCCACAGTCAAAGGTTCCAGCGGACCATGGAGAATGGCTGCATTCACTGCTGTTGGAGAGGATGTTAGGGGTGACCTGGTGGCAGATGTGTGTTGTGATTTGCCATAATCTCTGAAATGCTGCTGCTACATGATCTCATGAACTTTTTCTGGGGCAGGCTGGCACCCGGGCACAGTCTCTAGGCCTCTGCAGCAGCATGGTTGTGGGAACGTTCCTGCGAGTGGCCAGTACCCAGCCATTTCTCAGTGAGACCCTCCCCCAAAGGGTAGGAACGGGTCAAAGCCACAGTCACTCAGAAGGGAGGAGTTGGGAAACACAGCTCCATGTGAGATAAAACTCAGGAATGAGGTGCTGCCTGGCAGCCTGCTTAGTCACAGAGAGTGTAGGAGTGGAGAGTGGATGGAAGCTAGAGACGAAGGAGGGGTGCTTGATCACTGGTAGGGGAGAGTGCAGAGTTCTGATAATAGAGACTGAGTAGTTGGGTGACACCCCTCACTCGCATGCACATACACACCTACAAGCTTCACAGCAATCCACCCCAGTAGGCTAAGCAGCACCATCTAGTGGAAGATGGAGCCATTACACTAAACCTCGCCCAACTGGGCCAACTGCACTCTTGAGGAACACTGTAAGTCTTTCTGCCTGCTTAGTTTATGGACTATAAAGTGCTTCATAGTTTGATTTCTAGGGGAAAAAATATAATTTTAATCGTACTTGATTCTATTCACTGATCCATCTAGTCAATTTTTTTTCTTTTCCTTTCTTATTCTTGAATACAGAAAGAGAAAAAATTTATTTTTATTTTCAATCTTAAATAAAAATATTTTTCTTTAATTTTTCTACCATATTTTTTATTTTTGTAAATTTTTTAAATTCTATTTTACTCCTACCATTCATTTTATTCCATTTTATGATATCCAGTTTTTCAAATTTTCAAACTATTTTCCTCTTATTTTATTTTCCTTTTTTTTCTTATCTTTCTCTTTTTTCTCTAATCTAATCAAGTTTTTTTCAACAACCTAAGAAGAAAACCACACCTAGGATCTAGCATCCATTATTTTATTTTTTGTGTTGTTTTTAATTTTTTAATTTTAATTTTTTTTACTTTATTAATTTCATTTCTTCCTTCAAAATAACAAAATGAAGGAATTCACCCCAAAAGAAAGAAGAGGAAGAAATGACAGCCAGGGACTTAATCAACACAGATACAAGCAAGGTATCTGAACCGAAACTAGAATCATGATAATAAGAATATGAGCTGGGGTCGAAAATAGATTAGAATCCCTTTTTGCAGAGATAAAAGAAGTAAAAGCTAGTCAAGATGAAATAAAAAATGATATAACTGAGCTGTAATCTCGAATGGATGCCACGGTGGCAAGGATGGAGGAAGTAGAGCTGCAAATCAGTGATATAGAGGACAAACTTACAGAGAATAATGAAGCAGAAAAAAGAGAACTAAGACAAAAGAGCACGATTTAAGAATTAAAGAAATCAGTGACTCATTAAAAAGAAATAATATCTGAATCATAGGGGTCCCAGAAGATGAAGAGAGAGAAAAAGGGGTAGAAGAGTTATGTGAGCAAATCATAGCAGAAACTTTCCTAAGCTGGGAGAAGACACAGACATCAAAATCCAGGAAGCACAGAGGACTCCCATTAGATTCAACACAAACCGACCATTAACAAGGCATATCATAGTCAAATTCGCAAAATACTCAGACAAGGAAAGAATCATGACAGCAGCAAGGGAAAAAAAGCCCTTAACCTACAAGGGAAGACATCAAGTTTGCAGCATACCTATCCATAGAATCTTGGCAGGGAAGAAAGGAGTGGCAGGATATATTTAATGTGCTGAATTGGAAAAATATGCAGCCAAGAATTCTTTATCCAGCAAGGCTGTCATTCAAAATAGAAAGAGAGATTAAAAGTTTCCTACAAACAAAAATTAAAGGAGTTTGTGACAACTAAACTGGTGCTGCAAGAAATTTTAAGGGGGACTCTGAGGGGAGAAAAGACAAAAACAAAAACAAAAACAAAAAAACAAAACAAAAAGGCTCAAAAGCAACAAAGACTAGAAAGCACCAGAGAACACCACCAGAAACTCCAACTCTACAGGCAATGTAATGACAATAAATTCATATCTTCCAGTGCTCACTGTAAACATCAATGGACTAAAGCTCCAATAAAAAGACATAGGGTAACAGAATGGATAAGAAAACACAATAGATCTATATGCTGTTTATAAGAGACCCATTTTAGACCTAAAGGCACTTTCAGATAGAAAATAAGGGGCTGGAGATCCATCTATCATGCTAATGGTCATGACAAGAAAGCCTGAGTAGTGATACTTATATCAGAAAATCTAGATTTTAAAATAAAGACTGTAATAAGAGATGAAGAAGGGTATTATATCATAATTAAGGGGTCTATCCACCAAGAAGATCTAATAATTATAAACATTTATGCTCCAAACGTGAAAGCACCCAGACAAAGAAATCAATTAATCACAAACATAATAATACCATAATAGTAGGGGACTTCAACACCCCACCTACAACAATGGACAAATCATATAAACAGAAAACCAACACTGAAACAATAGCTTTGAATGACACACTGGACTGGATGGACTTAACAGATATATACAGAACAATTCATCCTAAAGCAGCAGAATACACATTCTTCTCCACTGTACCTGCAACATTCTCCAGAATAGATCACATATTAGGACACAAATCAGTCCTCAACAAATATGAAAAGACTGAGATCATACTGGGCATATTTTCAGACCACAACCCTATGAAACTCGAAATCAACCACGAGAAAAAATTTGGAAAGATAACAAATACTTGGAGACTAAAGAACATCCTACTAAAGAATGAATGGGCTAACCAAGAAGTTAAAGAAGAAACTAAAAAGTACATGGAAGCCAATGAAAATGATAATACCCCAGCACAAAACCTCTGGGATGCAGCAAAGGCAGACAAGAGGGAAGCATATTGCAATCCAGGCCTTTCTAAGAAGGAAGAAACATCTGAGATATACAACCTAACCTTACACCTTAAAGATCTTGAAAAAGAACAGCAAATAAAACCCCAAACCAGCAGAAGACAGGAAGTAGTAAAGATTAGAGCAGAAATCAATGCTATCAAAACCAAAAATCCCAGTAGGACAGATCAATGAAATCAGGAGCTGGTTCTTTGAAAGAATTAACAAAATTGATAAACCCCTAGCCAGTTTGATCAAAAAGAAAAAGGAAAGGACACAAATAAATAAAGTCAAGAATGAAAGAGGAGAGATCACAACCAACACAGCAGAAATACAAACAATAATGAGAGAATATTACCAGCAATTATATGCCAAAAAAATTGACAATCTGGAAAAAAATGGACAATTCCTAGAAACATATAAACTACCAAAACTGAAACAGGAAGAAATAGAAAATTTGAACACACCCATAACCAGTAAAGAAATCAAATTAGTAATCAAAAATCTCCCAAAAAACAAGAGACCTGGGTCAGATAGATTTCCAAGAGATTCTACCAAACATTTAAAGAAGAGTTAACACCTATTCTCTTGAAGGTATTCCAAAAAATAGAAATGGAAGGAAAACTTCCAAACTCTTTCTATGAAGCCAGCATCACTTTGATTCCAAAATCAGACAAAGACCCACTGAAAAGGAGAACTGCAGATCAATTTCCCTGATGAATATGTATGCAAAAATCCTCAACAAGATATTAGCCAACTGGATCCAACAATACACTAAAAGAATTATTCACCATGACCAAGTGGGATTTATACCTGGGATGCAGGGCTGGTTCAATATCTGCAAAACAATCAATGTGACTGATCACATCAATGGAAGAAAGAACAAGAACCATATGATCCTCTCAATAGATACAGAGAAAGCATTTGACAAAATACAACATCCTCTTTTGATGAAAACCCTCAAGAAAGTAGGGATAGAAGGATCATACTTCAAGATCATAAAAGCCATATATGAAAGACCCAACGCTAATATCATCCTCAATGGGGCAAAACTGAGACCTTTCCCCCTAAGGTCAGGAATAAGACAGGGATGTCCACTCTCACCACTGTTATTCAACATAGTATTGGAAATCTTAACCTCAGCAATCAGACAACACAAAGGAATAAAAGGCATCCATACTGGCAAGGAGGAAGTCAAACTTTCTTTTTAACAGATGACATGATACTCTTTTTGGAAAACCCAAAAGATTGCACCAAAAAAACCCTACTAGACCTCATCCATGAATTCAGCAAAGTCTCAGGATATAAAATCAATGCACAGAAATCAGTCGCATTCCTATACACCAATAATGAAGCAACAGAAAGGGAAATCAAGGAATCAATCCTAGTTATAATCGCACCAAATCCCATAAAAGACATAGGAATAAATGTAACCAAAGAGGTGAAAAATCTATACACTGAAAACTATAGAAAGCTTATAAAAGAAATGGAAGAAGACACAAACATATGGAAAAATATTCCATGCTCCTGGATAGGAAGAACAAATATTGTTAAAATGTCTATACTACCCAAAGCAATCTACATATTCAATGCAATCCCTATCAAAATAACACCAGCATTCTTCACAGAGCTAGAACAAACAAACCTAAAATCTGTATGGAACCAGAAAAGACCCCAACAGCCAAAGAAATCTTGAAAAAGAAAACAAAAGCTGGAGGCATCAAAATCCCAGACTTGAAGATGTATTACAAAGCTGTACTCATCAAGACAGTATGTCACAAAAACAGACACTCAGATCAATGGAACAGAATAGAGAACCCAGATATGGACCCATAAATGTATGGCCAACTAATCTTTGACAAAGCAGGAAAGAATATCCAATGGAATAAAGACAGTCTCTTCAGCAAGTGGTGCTGGGAAAACTGGACAGCGACATGCAGAAAATGAAGCTGGACCACTTTCTTACACCATACACAAAAAGAGACTCAAAATGGATGAAAGACCTAAGCATTATATTGGAAGCCATCAAAATCCTAGAGGAAAAAGCAGGCAAAAACGTTTTGATCTCAGCCGCAGTAACTTCTTACTCGACATGTCTCTAGAGGCAAGGGAAACAAGAGCAAAAATTTTCAACTATTGAGACTTCATCAAAATGAAAAGCTTCTGCACAGGGAAGGAAACAATCAGCAAAACTAAAAGGCAACTGATGGAATGGGAAAAGATATTTGAAAATGACATATCAGATAAAGGGTTAGTATCCAAAATTTATAAAGAACTTATAAAACTCAATACCCAACCAACAAACAATCCACTGAAGAAATGGGCAGAAGACATGAATAGATACTTCTCCAAAGAAGATATCCAGATAGGCAACCGACACATGAAAAAATGCTCAATATCACTCATCATCAGGGAAATACAAATCAAAACCACAGTGAGATATCACCTCACACTTGTCAGAATAGCTAACATTAACAACTCAGGCAACAACAGATGTTGGTGTGGATGCAGAGAAAGAGGATCTCTTTTGCTTGCTGGTGGGAATGTAAACTGGAGTTTCCTCAAAAAATTAAAAATAGAACTACCCTACAATCCAGCAATTGCGCTACTAGGTATTCATCCAAGGAATACAGGTATGCTGTTTCAGAGGGGCACATGCACCCCAATGTTTTTAGCAGCACTATCAACAATAGCCAAAGTATGGAAAGAGCCCAAATGTCCATCAATGGATGAATGGATCAAGATGTGGTATATATATATATATATATATATATATACATATATATATACATACACACACACAATAGAGTATTACTCAGCAATCAAAAAGAATGAAATCTTGCCATTTGCAACTATGTGGATTGAACTAGAGGGTATTATGCTAACTGAAATTAGTCAGAAAGACAAATATCATATGACTTCATTTATATGAGGGCTTTAAGATACAAAACAGATGAACATAGGGAAGGGAAGCAAAAATAAAATAAAAACAGGGAGGAGGACAAAACATAAGAGACTCTTAAATATAGAGAACAAACAGAGGGTTGGTGGAGGGGTTGTGGGAGAGGGAGATAAGCTAAATGGGTAAGAGGCATTAAGAAATCTACTCCTGAAATCATTGTTGCACTATATGCTAATTAACTTAAATGTAAATTTAAAAATTAATTAATTAATTTAAAAAAACAAGTAACAGTTCACATACACCTGGTGTTTACCATGTGTGAAGAACTAAGGACAGTGCATGGATTAGTCTATTTACTTTTCACAACAAACTTATGAGGTCATTGCCACTGATTATTATCATTAGCTTTTACAGTTGAGAAGTCTGAGGCACAGAGATAAAGTAATTTAGCCACAGACACACAGCCATTTAGTGATAAAGCCAGAATGTGAGTCCAGATAGTCTGGCTCTGTGACTGACTGGGATACAATAATGGACTATGTGAGTAGAAATGATGTATGATAAACCCATAGAAACTTTTCTAGCAATCCTCCATGCACTTTTTTCTCCCTTCATCTGTCTCTGAATGATGATGATCCAGGATAGGAATGCGTAGCTCCAAGACGTGCATTAAACTGTTAAATGGGTGAAATTTTGAGGGTGAGAGATGCTAAAAAATAAAAAGCCTTTAGCTTCACAGCATAAAAGTAAGACAGTTTGTTTAGCACTCATTTATGGAAGAACCTTAGATCTGAAATTATAAGCCTGCTTGGTGGCAAATGGTATTAACAAGAAGACAATCTGGCTGGCCACAATGTTTTGTTTTGTTTTGTTTTTAAGTAGACACCCATATCCAGAAATTCTTAGCCCCACTGTCTTTGTGTCATAAGAATAGACCAGTTCCCAAAGTAGACGTACCTTAAGGTCATCTCAGACAAATTCCTTCAAGCACACAGATGCCACTGAGTCCTGGCAGCCACTTCCTTTCAGGGACACAAAGGAGGGGCCCAGACGCAACTCAGAGAGGGAAAGCTGGAGCTCCCATAAGTTGAATTGTCTGCACACACTGGATCAGTTTAGAACCATAAATTCAGTGAACTGCAAATAAAGAAGAGCAAATTCAGGGGAAACTAAGATTAGATTGTTAGTTTGTATGTAACTTTTATTGTTAGAGAAAGAGAGTACGTGTTCAAAAGGGGGGGAAGGGGAAGAGGGAAAGAGAGAGAAAGAGAGAGAGAGACAGAGAATGAATCTTAAGCAGGCTCCATGCTTAGTGCAGAGCCTGACTGAGGCTCTATGACCCTGGAATCATGACCTGAGTCAAAATCAAGAGTTGGATGCTCAAACGACTGAGCTACCCAGGTGCCCCTTGGATGTAACTTTTAACATGTTTTTTTGGGATTTTTTTTTGCTATACATATTTTTATAAATTTAACTTCATTTAAAAATATTCTCATATATTTACACATTTATGCAGTTTTATACAAATGCCTAAATGTGATCCTTGCATATCCTATCGTTTTTTGCTTTGTTTTCTTTTCTGAGTGCCAGAATTTTTCTTTCCCTCTTTATTCCCATTATCCCCCCTACCCTTCCCAGATTGTCATTTTTCCCTTGTTCTCCATGCTTTAAAAATAATATGCGGGGTGCCTGGGTGGCTCAGTTGGTTAAGCATCTGATTTCAGCTCAGGTCACGATCTCATGGTCTGTGAGTTTAAGCCCCTCATGGGGCTCTGTGCTGACACTTCAGAGCCTGAAGCCTGCTTCAGATTTTGTGTCTACCTCTCTCTCTGTTCCTCTCTTGCACTCGCTTTCTCTCTCTCTCAAAAATAAACATTAAAAAAACAATTATATGCAAATGCACACACTCAAATACATACACGAATATATTTACATGCACACAATGATAAATATACATATGACTCATATATAAATATATATACATATTATGTACACCTAGTGAAATATATGTACATATATCTACATCCATAAATCTGTACATATATATACATCTATAAATATATACATATATCTTGTGCTCTCGGTAAAGTTCTTTCTGTTCCTCCACAGTTTCATTTGTAGAACTGAAGAGGGACCCCCAGAACTCCTCCTCCTGGCACAATACACCCCCTGCATCCCTCCCTTAAAAGTCTGCCTCTTGGGTGATCAGGATAATGCCATCACTCTCATCCCTGTGCAGTGGGTAGCCACAAGCAGCCCAAGGATCCCAGGCTTATTATCATCAGTCTGGGAGCTACACTTGATTTTTTCCATTCTGTACAATTCTTTCTCCCCACTTCCCCTGTGCTCTCTGGAGCTTACAGTCTGTCCTCAACAAAATCCACTGTCTTCCCATTCCCTTCTGTGAATGTTTCCTTCACCTAGGTATTAGTTTCCTGCAGCTGTTATAAATTACTGCAAAGTTGGTGACCTAAAACAGAAATTTTCTCTCTCCATTCTCAAGTCCAGAAGTCCAAAATCAGTATCACTGGGCTGAAATTAAAGTGCTGGTGGGGCTGTGTTCCCACCAGAGGCTTTAGGGAAGAATGCACACCTCACCTGGCGACTGCTGGCATTGGTTGGCTTGTCACATCACTCCAAACTTCAAGGGAAGTTATTTTCAAATCTCTCTCTGGTCCATCTTCATGTCACTATCTCTGTGTACCTTTTCTTCTGTGTTACATCTCTCTGACCCTCTCTTATAAGGACGCATGTGATTGACTGCATTCAGCGCCAACCTGGATAATCCAGGATACTCTCTCCATCTTAACAATTACATTTGCAAAGACTCTTTTTCCAAATAAAGTAACAATTACAGGTTTGAGGGATAATGGCTTGGTATCCTTGGAGGCCTTCATTTAGGCAACATCAATCTGCTTGCCCTGTCTCAAACCTGATGCTTCCCCAAGAATCTGCTTCTTCTTCAGGACCCTCCAAATGTAGCTAGTTTTTGTTTGTTTGTTAGTTTGCTTGCTTGCTTGCTTGTTTTGTTTTGTTTTGTTTTTTTAAATCTCACAGCCCAGAAGTGAGGTAAGTGTCCTCCTTGATTCTCCTTAACAACATTGTCCCTCTCTTCTTCCAAAACATGCCAACTTCAGGGTCATGGCTTGGTTCATAGGTTGGAGTCTCACATCAGCCTCGCTGCTGTCGGCACGGAGCCTGCTTCCGATCCTCTGTCTCCCTGTCTCTCTGCCCCTCCCCTGCTCACACACTCTTGCTCTCTCAGAAATAAAAAAAATATATATTTAAAAAAAACCATTCCAACTTCAGAGCTCATGCTAGCATACTATACCATCCATCCCTCCTTTAGCCATCATCCACAGACCCTCAAGCTACTCCTGAAGAATTTTATATTGTCTGCTCTGACTCCTCCTAACACTACTCCTACTATAATTCTTGGTGATTTCAATGTCCATGCCTGCAGTCTTTCCAGTTTCTCAGTCTCTGAACCTTCCCTCTCCTAGTAGCTTATAACTTTACCCCATCTCAGCTTTTCAGTTCCATGATTATATACTAGGTCTTGTCAATACTAATCCTAATAATACTAACACTAACAAAAAACTGTATCCCCTTCACAATCTCAAATTTAAACACTCTACTCTTTGACCTATCTTTTCAGCTAATTCCCTCTAATACCCCAACTCCAAAAAAGCTCTGATCTATCTGGCTAAATGGCAATATATAGAAAACTGTGAAGGATATTATCCTGTCACCGTTCATTATCCTTTACCCCTTGTAGGTCATACAGGGCCAATCTTTGTGTCACCCTACCCTGTCTATGTTCAAGTCTCTGCCTAGTCCAGATGTGTACCTCGGCAGCTGAGTGTGGCTGGGGAAAATCCTCAGATGACTGGGCTCACTTTGAATGTATCACCTCAGGGGCACCTGGGTGGCTTAGTCAGTTCAGTGTCCAACTTCGGCTCAGGCTCATAGTTCGTGAGTTTGAGCCCCACATCGGGCTCTGTGCTGACAGCTTGGAGCCTGGATCCTGTTTCAGATTCTGTGTCACCCTCTCTCTCTGCCCATCCCCCACTCGCTCTCTCTATCTCAAAAATAAATAAGCATTTTAAAATTAAAAAAAAATTAATGTATCACCCCAAGAAGAGCATTGGTGCTGATGGAAAATCCCACTGTATAGTTCTTCCCCTTGCTATTCCTCTAGATGATTACCCATACCTTTCCTCTTCAAACTGCCAAGATTTCCCTCAATCTTCACCCTCAGCTGACAACCTTGCTTCTGTACTTCACTATGAAAATACAAGAAATTAGAGAACATCTTCCACACACTCGCATCTGCCAACACCCAGGATCTGTTCCGCATCTCTGCCTCATCTATAATTCAGGAACCATTATCACCTCCTCAGACCATTCCCTTCATCTGTGCACTAACATCCATTTCCACTTAGTTACCTTGAAGCATCACTCTAGTGGTTGCCTCCTCTCTCTTCCATCATGAATTTTCCCCTACTGGATGGCTTTTGTTAGCATACAACTAATCTGAAATATCTACCATCTTAAAAATCAAAACAAAACAAAGCATCCCCTTCCAGCTACTGCTATATTATTATATTGACCTTTCTCATTTATTTATTTTCTATTATTTTATTTGAGAGAGAGAGATGTAGAAAGAGAGATCAAGAGAGCCCACACACTAGTGAGGGAGGGGCAGAGAGAGAGAGAATCCTAAGCAGGCTCCAAGCTCAGTCCTCAGTGCAGAGCCTGATGTAGGGCTCCATCTCATGACTGGATC
Organism: Panthera uncia; assembly: GCF_023721935.1. NCBI lineage: Eukaryota > Metazoa > Chordata > Mammalia > Carnivora > Felidae > Panthera > Panthera uncia. The sequence goes on from NC_064812.1 coordinate 29,162,186, forward strand.
AACTATGAGATCGTGATCTGAGCTGAAATCAAGAGTTGGAGCCTCAACCGACTGAGCCACCCAGGCGTCCCTACTCTTTATCCTTTAAATCAAAGCTCTCTTAAAAGATATGACTGTCGTTGTCCCTTATTTCCCTTGGTCTCCTATTCTGTCTTGAACCCTCTTCAATCAGGCATCCATCCCCAGCACACACACACACACACACACACACACACACACTCCAATCTTGAAAATAGAAATGCATAAATGATTTCCATGTTACTAAAATAAATTTCCTCATCCTATCCTATCTAGCAGCAACTTTGACGCCTCATCTTTCTGAACCAATTTCTTTATCTGGCTTCCTTGCACCTGCTCTCTTGTTTCTCTTTCTACTTCACTTAATGGTCATTTTTCTCAGTCACCTTTGCTGGCTGCTCCCCAATCTCCATACTTTGGCCTTTGACTTTTTGGTCACTATTCTATGCCCAGTGCATAGAATCACATAGAATGAACAAATATATAGGGTATTTTTTAGTTTTATTCTAAGAAAATAGGGCCATATCCTTCACAGTTCTCTATGTATTGCCATTTTAATGCAACAACACTTCATGGAAATCACTTTGGGGTGATTGGTATAGCTCTATTTCATTTCATAGTGTTATATACTATGGAGTGGATATGCAAAAATTTATTAAAACATTTGCATGTTATGGGAAATTCTTTGCATCCAGTTCTTTTGTGATGAATAATGTGGGAATTAATATCCTTCCACTTTTATTCTGGTTTCCCAGAAGCAGAATTGTTGGAACCAAGGAAGCATGTACATTAAATGATAACTGTTTTAGGACTGCTTCCCACAAAGCCTGTTTTAATTGCTGGTTTTTGCCATCATGGCTCTCTAATGCTGTATTTGATAGGTATTTTGATTCTTTCAAATGTTAGCTAGACTGATATGTAATGACTGTTCCTTTAATTGGCATTTCTCTGACTAATATATTTAAGCAGCATGACTTAGAGGTTAGAAACACTGGCTCAGATGCCAGACTTTCTGGATTTTAATTCTGATTCCAACGCTTACTAGCTGTGTGACCTTGGACAATTCTCTTAACCTCTCTGTTAAGAGAGGTTTTTCCTATGTCAGAAGGAGATAATAGGAACTACTACCTCATCTGTTTTATTTTTGTGGAGATTAAATGTGTTCATGTAAATCAGAGCAGTAACTTGTACAAAGTAAACTGTCAATAGATATTGCTTTTTATTATTACTCCTCCTCCTCCTACTATCATTATGATATCTTATGTTTCTATTGCAAATCTGTGAATTAAATCTTATTTCCTCTGCCCACTTTTTGATTGGGTTATTCATCCCCATCACATCAAGTTGTAAATACTCTGTGTGTGTTGTAAACATGAACACTCTGTTAGTCACGATAGGCTATGTTACATCATGTTAAAACATCTCAATGGATCAGCACAATAAAAGTTTATTTCTCAACTTGCCAAAGTTTCTTATAGGTCAAGAAGTCCTCCTTCACCTTGTAGATATTATATCCAGGAAATGTTGCTTCCAAAATCATCATAGCAGGAAAAGAGATATGGAGGGTTGTGGCAGGCACCTCTTGGTTTTCACACACTTATGTAATCCTCTCCTCCTGCATAGGTTGGATTTAGTGGCTCACATATAGCAAACATAGTGTATTAGAGATGATGGGAGGTCATATTTTAGATTAGGCTGAAAAAAGACCATGCTTCTCAATTGTGCCTTGCTTGTGTTCATTCTGAGAGAAGCCAGCAGCCCCATTTGACAAGGAACCGAGAGAGGCCTTTAGCCAATAAGACAGCAAGGAACTGACATCCTCATCCAACAGCCTCTGAGGAACTGAATTCTGACAACTACATGAATGAGTTTAGAAGTGGATCCTTTCCTAATCAAGACTTCAGAGCACCAGCCAACAATCTGGTCACAGCCTCTGAGAGATCTTGAACCAGAAGGCCTAGTCAAGCCTCATCCAGACTCTGGACTTATCATAGCTGTGAGGTAATAAATGCTTGTTGTTTTATGCCTCTAAATTTTAGGGTAATTTGTTATACAACAAATAACTAATGCAAGGATAGAACAGGATATTTTCAAGGCCAGCAAGTGGCTTATGTCATATCTGCCCATACCACACTGGCCAGAATTTAGTCTCATGGCCCCAGTTGTGGTTAGGAAGAGAAATTGCGATGCTGAACACACGGAGTTTTCTGTGCTATGATTTCTTCCTGTGCTCTTTGCAAATATTTTTTCTATATCTATTTTTTGTATCTTATCTCTGTTTATGTTATCTTCTGTTACACAATATATATATATTTTCATTTTTTCACAGAGATATCCACATCTTATATTTTCTAGCTTTTGGTTTTCCAGAATTGGTTAAGTAGGTCTCCGTTAGCACTTGATTGGGTAAAGTACAATAAATTCTACTTTATTCTCTTACAACATTTCTATTGCGTTATTTTTTAGATAGTTTTTAATTCATATGAAATTCACTTTTGCGTTTAGAGCATAATTTAATTTTCTTTCACATGGATAATGATAATAATATCATTTATAAATAACCCCCTGCCCACCATACACACACTAAATTGAACTACCAACTTAGTCACATGTATCAATTTAGTCATCATATAGACTGGGATCTAATTCTAGATTCCCTTTCCTGATCTGCTAATCTAGTGTCTATCACTGTGCCAACACAATATTGATTCTGTTACAATGGCTTCCTATAATTTTTTGATATCTGTTAGGCAGGACCTCAACTCCATTGCTCTCTTTTTCATTTTTTTTTTTGACTACTTTTTGGCAACTATTCTTCAATATAATTTTTAATATTCTTTTATCTAGTATCCCACATGCACCATAAATAACAACAAAAGTATCTCCTGGGATTCCAACTGGAATTGTATTATACTTCAACATTAATTTGAAGATAATATTTATATGATACACTGTTTATTCTTCTTTCTCAAAAAAGATAGCTTTTAATTTTCCTATTTATTATATAAATATAATTATAAATATTTGTGAATATTATTTATATATTATATATATTGTACAATATTATATATATAATAACCATTGTAGTATCCATCAGGTTTTGGCCCTTTTGTATCGTTTCCTGTTCTGCCTTTTGAACCACATATAATTTTTATCTTTTTCCCATATTGTTTCTTAGTTTATTAGAGGAAAATCACACATCTTTCCTGTGCCTTACTCATCTCTAGTTTAAAGAAACAATGCCTTTACTATCGCTTATTGTACATTGAAAGGCATGGAGTCTACTGGTCATAGACCATGTAGTGTATTGACTAAGGCTACCTGGGTTTAAAGCTCAATTCTATCACTTTCTGGCTTTGTAATTTGGGGCAAATTATTTAATTCCCTTGTACCTCATTTCTTCAACTTTAAAATAGGAATGATAATATTTCTTACCCCACTGGTTGGTTGTGAAGATTAAATGAATTAGTGCATAAAAATAATGGAATAATGCTTAGCACAGAGTATGAATTGAGAAGGATTTGTCTGTTTTCTTTTTTTGGACTTCGTTTTATTTATTTATTTAATATGAAATTTATTGTCAAATTGGTTTCCATACAACACCCAGTGCTCATCCCAACAGGTGCCCTCAATACCCATCACCCACCCTCTCCTCCCTCCCACCCCCCATCAATCCTCAGATTGTTCTCTGTTTTTAAGAGTCTTTTATGGTTTGGCTCCCTCCCTCTCTAACTTTTTTTCCCTTTCCCTCCCCCATGGTCTTCTGTTCAGTTTCTCAGGATCCACATAAGAGTGAAAACATATGGTATCTGTCTTTCTCTGTATGACTTATTTCACTTAGCATAACACTCTCCAGTTCCATCCACATTGCTACAAAATGCCAGATTTCATTCTTTCTCATTGCCACATAGTATTTCATTGTGTATATAAACCACAATTTCTTTATCCATTCATCAGTTGATGGACATTTAGGCTCTAACAGGCACATGAAAAGATGCTCAATGTCGCTCCTCCTCAGGGAAATACAAATCAAAACCACACTCATATACCACCTCATGCCAGTCACAGTGGCTAACATGAACAAATCAGGAGACTATAGATGCTGGCGAGGATGTGGAGAAACGGGAACCCTCTTGCACTGTTGGTGGGAATGCAAACTGGTGCAGCCACGCTGGAAAACAGTGTGGAGGTTCCTCAAAATATTAAAAATAGATCTACCCTATGACCCAGCAATAGCACTGCTAGGAATTTACCCAAGGGATACCGGAGTGCTGATGCATAGGGGCACTTGTACCCCAATGTTTATAGCAGCACTTTCAACAATAGCCAAATTATGGATTTGTCTGTTGTCTTAATGGTAGTGGTAAATAATTGTTAAAATTTAATTCTCATTATTTATATCTGCGTCAGATACAATTATCTTCTTGTACAAAGGAAGAAAAAGTAAGAGTCAATTGTTATCTACATTTAATAAAGTAAAATATTTCTTATATCCAAAAGGATTTATTAATATGAATGGTTTTGATTATTTTCTTTTGGTATTAAAAAATGCTGTATTTTTTTACCACTGTTTTCTTAGCAATTCTGATAGTGCTCAATGCAAATTTATTTTTGTTCCCTAGTGAAATTTTAATGATTCCTTCAAGGAATTGTTGAAACTATTCATCAACAGTAAATCAACTATATACATATATATATTTTTATTTTTTAAATGAAGTTATCTGCCTTCTTGTTAATTTTTCAATACTATCATTGAGGAAAAGACATGCAAGTCTTGCTTTAAACTGTTTATGGGTGTTCCTGGATGGTGTGTTAATTAGCCTTATGTACCTGAACTATTGTGGCAGTACCATGAATTGTGTATCATTATTCATCCCAGGGACACAACCCCAAAGCACAGGGAAGGTCAAGTGTGTCTGAAGAAAGGGAAATTATAGAAAAATGTTTAAATTTTTTTCTCTACATCATTATTTTGCTTGTTGTTATGGTTCAGTATGATATTGCTTATGAGACAGCAAGGGAATTTCCTTCTTATCTTTCTTAAAGCATACCCAGTGGTCATAGCATTTATTCAACAGGTAATTGTTGAGTGTGTTCTCGCCATTGTTCAAAGAACTGGGGAAACAGCATGAAGAAAACAAACAAAAACAAACATCGCTGCCAAAAGAAAAGTTTCCACTTTTTAGGAATGGAATTCAAACAATAAACAAGTAAATAAATTAATAATATAATACCCAGGAGTCATAGATAATATGCCTATCCAGAGCTGGCCACTCTAAGTAGGTATTATTGAATAGGGACTTATAGGAAGCCAGGGAACCAGTGCCACAGAAGCCTGAATGAAGAGTGTATAGACAGATCATTAAGATTACAAATGCCCTTAGTATATTTGAAAATTGGCAAGAAAGTCCATGAGGCTGAGCACATGGGCATGGTGAAGAGCTCTGGGAAATAAACTTAGAAGGAAGCTGGGGGCCAGATCCTGCAGGTCCTTGTAGATCAGAATAAGAACTCTGGATATCATTCGACATGTGAAAGGAAGACATTGAGGAGTGGAGGACAGGCAGAGAAGAGTGGTGATTTCCATTTTAAAAAGATATTATCTGTATTCTTTTATTTGCCAAAATTATTATCTCCTCAATCTCCACCTTTACCATGTCTTTACCAGAACCTGAGTAAAGCTGAAAATTTGCTCCACTCAGTAGTGGGGAATGGTGATGGTGTTAAGCATCTCCATCTAAGGCATAGAATTGGCTGGGTGACTCTGGAGCCAGTTCTAACTCCACATAAAAAGATCATCTGGGTCTTGTTGAGGTCTCTCTAAGGAAATGGAAGTTAGAACTTCTGGCTTCACCTTGACTGAATATTTAGGCCACAATTATAAGCAAGTCTTTTTTCAGTTTTTCCCCCTTTCATTCACCTATTCAACAAGCATATAATGAGCATGCACTGTAAGCCATTGGTATGCTAAGCACTGGAGATACCACCATGAAGGAGATAGACAAGGTTTCTAACCTCACAGCACTTTTAGTATCGACTTACATATGACTCTAGGGCATGCTGTTTGAAGACCGATGTAGCCAGACCTACTCTCCTAGTTTCATGAAGTACCATTTTATACCAATGTATTATATTAGATCAGCCTGGCCACTTGAACCCTCAAGTGCATTTGCCAGGTGTCTATATTTATAACAATGAAATGACTGGATTTATAGTCATTAGTAAATATACACTCTGTAGCATGCTCCTGGTAGTAGTATCACCTTCAGGCAAAAGACAGTTTAAATTATGCTTCTAAGTGAAGGTACTTTGCCATTGGCACATTGGCCATTCATGTATTATGTCTTTACTAATCTAACACTTTAAAAAGAACTTACTAAATCAAAACGAAGCATTCAAAGACACAAAGGCAATCATGTCTTATGAACTAGAATATATGTAACAGGACTAAAATTTCACTGTCTTCTAAGAAGAGCCAGTGATTCCTTCAAGCAGGAATAGGCACATATTCCAGGTAAAGTTTTGCTTTTTCACCCCAAAGAACCCCAACCAACACTATCCTCTGAAAATATATGGCATATCTGACCCACCAGCACAGGATCTCATCAGAATAGAAACTCACTTTAGAGTAAAAGGGGAGTGGGCCCATGACCATACACTGGTCATACCACACCAACCAGAAGCTGCTGCCTGACAGCAGCATGGCTTAAGTGCTAATTCAGTGCTAATTCATCCTTTTACAAGGATGGGGCACCATCCTCCAGGTCACTGTATATACCTTAAATCAAAGAACTTTATTTGGAACTGTGTCTCAAATGGAAAGAAAATGATTGGTCCCAGAATTAGGAGGTAGAAACAGGAGTAGCTCTACTTATCATCATTCCCAATAACCAACTGGAGGAATTTGTGCCTGTTGTCCCAACAACCCTGGTCTACTTAAGGCTTGTTAAGTCTTGGTTCCTTAAGAGAGAATATTTCTACAAAGACACAGAAAAAAGTCACGACTGATGCCTGGGCATTTCAGGCTCCTTGTCACCAGAGACTATTGAACATGAAAAGGAATCATCATCTTGGCAAGAATTTTTGACTCTGATCATTAGCAGGAGGAAGGGTTGGTATTAACACAATAGAGGAATATTGACATGTGTGTGACCCAGTTGGGCACCACTTGGTATACCCTTGCCCTATTTTGATGGAAAATGACAATTCTCAGGCAACCTCAGTCTGAAAAGTGCATGGTAGCCAGCCAAGACTGCCAGAGGTGCTTCATGATGGTAAAAGGAATATGGAATGGGTAGTAAAGGAAAAAGCAAAACAACATGATGAGTCTCAGTTGTGACCTTTAGATCAGTTGAACTGTAGGAGTTACAGCCAGCACCATTAACCTTCTTCTGACTTTTCCCTCAGAAGAGACACCCATCAGAATCCTGGAGGAGCTGCTCCTTGAACATATATGAAGTGGATGAGCATAGCATCGGGATGCACCTCCTTGGTCTCCCTTCAAGGAAGGACTTGTTAATGAAACTACTGGGGAGGACTGCTGGCAGAGAGTTTACAGCTATCAGTCTCTTTGGGGATTGCTTCAGCTGCAGAGAGCTGCTTAGCCAAGGTCACATGTGTCTCAGGGCTGTGCGATCAAGGAAGGAGCAATAAGAGACCAGCCATTTTGGCCCAAAGCAGAATATGTCAGATGATGTGGCAGAAGCTATCTTTGGACCCACTTGACTTCTGTATTTGACCAATCCTGCTTCTTTCCTGTCTCTTTTACAGGAGTTGATCCCAAGGATAATCCTTAGTAAGCCTCCCAACCACTGAAATTGTCTGGGTCTGCTTCCTCTGAAAATTGTCTACTACTTTAAATGGAAAATCAATTCATTCCAGTAACTGGTTGGCTTTCTTTCATCCATTTCATGGAATCAAAGTTAAGCTCTTGGAAGTTCATTCTGTCTTATTGTGATCGTGACTGTAAGTGCAGTTAAGAAGTTCACCATTAGGGGCGCCTGGGTGGCGCAGTCGGTTAAGCGTCCGACTTCAGCCAGGTCACGATCTCGCGGTCCGTGAGTTCGAGCCCCGCGTCGGGCTCTGGGCTGATGGCTCGGAGCCTGGAGCCTGTTTCCGATTCTGTGTCTCCCTCTCTCTCTGCCCCTCCCCCGTTCATGCTCTGTCTCTCTCTGTCCCAAAAATAAAAATAAAAAACGTTGAAAAAAAAAATTAAAAAAAAAAAAAAAAAAAAAAAAAGAAGTTCACCATTAAAAGTAAAGTTACTTGTTTTGTGGGGAAAATATGAATACAAATCTTGGTGGAGCATAGAGAGCATCATTATAAAAACAATATTAATACTCAATTAAGAAACTCATGACACAGAAATATATGTGGAGTTTGTTGTAGTGTACTCTTAATTGAGGGGCTGGCAAATTTGTGTCTTGTAAAGTGCCAGATAGTAAACATTTTAGGCTTTGCAATCTGTATGGGTTTTGATGCAATTACTGAATTCTACTGTTCAGTGCAAAAGCAGCAATAGAAAAATCCATAAACAAAAGAGCATGGATATATTCCAATAGAACTACATTTACAAAAACAGGCATAGTTCCAGATTTGGGCAGAGTGTTGTAGTTTGCCAACCTCTGCCTTAATTCATCAGCATCCAAATGAGCTCTAAAATTTTATCAGTCAAAATAGAACTTATGCTTAAAATTTTAAAATATAATTCTACAAACCAGTAAAAGTACTGAGGGTAAAATTTTTATTTTGATGAAATTGATGTCTTATACAAAAAAAAAAAATGCTATAGCATGGCTTATAGCATTCTCTCTTTGTACCCAACATCAATTATATTTTATGTGTTTCAACATCTAAATAAATATTTTTGATATTAATTGAAGTGTTCTAAAATGGTATTAAGATTATTTTTACATGAGTTCTTTAAATTTTGACTGTATTTTGTTCCAAATTACTTTGAAGATTTTAATCAAAATGTTCATAAATGGGGTGCCAAAAAGTCCAGTGTTTGAAGCTTTCAGTGTATTGCAATTACTGCAAACAAAGCATGCAAGAAACCAGATACTGAAATTTATCCTTGTAAAAGCAAGAGAGAAACTGAATCAATTAACTTTTTAGAGCTCAATGCACAAGATATAATTTTGAAATTCAATAATTGTACTTTTGAGTATCTCAATTTATGGGAAAAATCTTTTTCTGAAACTCCTATTTTTAGTTGAATATATATTCAACTAAAAATACATATATTTTTCATCAAAATAAAATGAAATTGAGAAGGCCTATGATTTTGCATCATGCAAGTTTTGTGAAAAGAATTATGAATAGTGGCAAGTTACCTGGCAGGTTTTATCCTGTAAGAATATTTATTGAAGAAAGATACTTTAAATGAAGGGGGAATAAATCTATACAAATTTGGGCTAAAGTACTTGCACATTAAAAAAACACAAAATTTTCCCCATGCAGCAGAAGTTTTCTGAGTTTATTAGGTAATAGCACTAATAAGGACAAGTTTTCTTTAATTAAAACTTTGTATTTTATAGGAAAGAGACAAGAGTACCAAATTTATTAATCCTAAAGTGCAAGTTTGAAAAATATTGTTGGCAGTTAAAAAATAAAAATAATTATACCATATGGAAAAATATAACCTTCAGAAAAATACCATTGGCAATATTAAAAATGGACACAGTTAAGAAATTGATTAAAATGGATGAATAGGTACACTAACAATTATTTTACTTGTAATCACTGTAAAAAGAAGTCTTTAACAATTTTGCTTTATTTTACATGTATTTTATTTTAGAAAGAATTTAATTTTTGAAAGTAGTTTTGAATAGAATGGCTTTACAGTCCAGTTAAAATAGTAAACCAATTTGCAGTCAATCTATATGTTTTAAATTATGTAATTTTAATTGATTTTAGTGTTCCTTTTTATTTTCAAACTATATAATATAAATTATTGTCATCTTTGTAACAGTGATCAACAAAACCAAAGGATCATTAGAACTCATGCTGTCTTCATGGCAAAGAATGAGAGAATTCTAACAATTTTCATTAGATATCTCTGATCATGTTACATATAATCTCATCTGATCCTCATCTAATCCTAATACCTATTCTAGGTATTTTCTCATTTAAAAATCCAAGGAAAACAAGGTTTAGAAAGGTAAATTGCTAAAGATAATACAAGTATTAATTTATAAGGACAGAATTAAAACTTTCCTTCACTTATCTCTAAAGTCTACACTCTCAATTTTTAGGCCATAATGTAGAGGCCAGATATTCATCTTATCGTTTTTTGTTTTGAGAGAAAGAGAGGGTGCAAGTGAGTGAGGGAGAGAGAGAGAGAGAGAGTGAGAGAGAGAAAGAGAGAGAGGCTCACCCAAAGCGGGGCTCTTGCTCACCTGAAGTGGGCTTGAACTCATGAACTGTGAGATCGTGACCTGAGCCAAAGTTAGATGCTTAACAGACTGAGCTACCTAGGCACCCCTCATCTTATTATTAAAATCATGTTTGTTATCTGATTATAAAATTGAAAATACAGAAAATATTTTTTAAAAATATCTTTAGGGATACAGGAGTGCTGATGCATAGGGGCACATGTAGCCCAATGTTTATAGCAGCACTTTCAACAGTAGCCAAATTATGGAAAGAGCCAAATGTCCATCAACTGATGAATGGATAAAGAAGTTGTGGTTTATATATACAATGGAATACTACTTGGCAATGAGAAGGAATGAAATCTGGCCATCTGCAGCAACGTGGACGGAACTGGAGGGTATTATGCTAAGGAATAAGTCAGTCAGAGAAAGACAGATACCATATATTTTCACTCATATGTGGATCTTGAGAAACTTAACAGAAGACCATGGGGGAGGGGAAGAGGAAAAAAAAAGTTACAGAGAGGGAGGGAGGCAAACCATAAGAGACTCTTAAATACTGAGAACAAACTGAGGGTTGATGGGGGGCGGGGGAGAGGGGAAACTGGGTGATGGGCATTGAGGAGGGCACCTGTTGGGATGAGCACTGGGTGTTGTATAGAAACCAATTTGACAATAAATGATATTTAAAAAAATCTTTAGTAATACCCAGAAATAACATTAGTAGTACTTTGGGTTATTTCCTCAATGATTTTTTTAAAATTTATTTTGACAGAGCATGCATAAGCACATGAGCAGAGGAGGGGCAGAGAGAGGGAGAGAGAGAGGGAGAGAGAGAGAGACAGAGAGAGAGAGAGAGAGAGAGAGTCCTAAGCAGGTTCCATGCTCAGTGCAGAGCCTGATGCAGGGAAGGGGGCTTGATCTCATGACCCTGAGATCATGACCTGAGCCAATGTCAAGGTCAGATGCTCAACCAACTGAGCCACCCAGGTGGCCCTATTTCCTCAATGATTTTTCTATACATGGTTGTATTTAAGTCATTGAGATCATACAATGTACTACATTCCTTCAGCCTGAGAGAAGAAATAATCTAGTAACAATTGACACTAAACATCCAAATAGCCTTGGAACATTGTTATAACGACTTAGTCTTATTCCATTAAGTGCTGATTTTGCACTTCAAGGACCTCAAAGAATGGCTTTACAAAAGAACCCTCACTTACACTACATAGATGAGCAAACTGTATACAGAATATTTAAATTGCACTAAGCTCCATTTGTAGGGATCTTCCCATAGACCATAAATTTCTTGAGGGCAGAGACCATGTTTTACTGAAGTTTGTGTTTGGGCTTTACAGGACAGCTACTCAAATTTATTAGGTACTTCAAAAAACTTGTGTAATTGAAATACATTTTGCCATCTGAAAAAGCTTTCATGGTATATATAAGTAATGTTGAAATGCTTGTACAGCTGACATATGTAATTAGAGGAGGGTCTGAGTGGAACAAATTGTAAGATGCTACCTTTTAAGTATTACTTAGGATAAAGAATTCGTGACACTTTGAAGACATTTTTCCCCCTTGGAATGAGAAGTACATCTCAAATGCAGTCAACTCTGGACATTTATAATGATGACTGCTTCTTCTATGTGTAATAAAGAATCCTTAAACACTTATCATTATGAATGATATCATAGTCATTTTTACCTTTCATTGTGAATAGTGGAAAAAGAAAAATATCCTTTTGGCTTGTAATGATTTGTTCTTAAATTTGGCATTTAGCTCTAGTTTTTAACTCATGGTAATAATCTGAGGCAGGAATAATAGCTTGCCTTATGTAATGTCGATTATATCTTTCCCAAGTCTCTATAGTTTTTTTAATGATTTTTAATGATTTTCTCTGAGACATTTTTACATCAAGACTGTTCCTATTATTTGCGGTAATGTTCTAATTTTATTAATACTAAATTAAGAAATTTTATGAATTATGAATTCAATGAATTTGTGATGAATTTATGTATTACAAAGAGGCTTTCTGACTTAGACATAGCTTCCTTTTATTATATTGAGGGATGCAATTAGACTGAACTGGGTTCAAATTGTAACTCAGCTTTTTTTATTTGTTTGAGCCTCAGGTTCTTCTTTGTAAGATAAGAGATAACTACCTCTTAGTGGTACTTTGAGCATTCCAGAAAGTAACAGGTGAAGACTGATCTGATGGGCTGGTGTATGATACATGTTACCACCCAAAAAGTTGTTTTCCTTCCCTTTCCTGAAAATGCAAATACAAGAAAAAGAAAAGAAATATAATAATAAGGACTGCAAGCTTCTTAGAAGATGCATATTCCAAACAGATCAAATCCTATCTTAAGGATGCAGAATTCTTAAAGTATCAAATGGGTTGAGACATACCTTATCCTTGGGTATCTACAGGAAGGGTTGTGCTATAGAACTCATAACCCAGTGAGGAAGAAGAAGGAGAACCATAGTGGATATAGACAAGGAGTCAGCTCCAATTAGCAGACACGACCACTTCGTGTTCTTAGGCCAAATCTATAGATACAAGTGAAAATTACAGAAGCCCCATCTATAGCAGAAATGCCATTCACCAAGAGGGTTATTCATGCACAGGCTAGATGCTAGCCTGCTTCCTAATACAGCTAGAGAGGCCTGGAGAAGGATTCCTGATCGCTGAGCTGAGCCCAGCAGGGAAATTTGGAGTTAGCTGGGAAAGAAAGGTGCATTCAAGTCTGTGAAAACAATGTGAGCAAAGGCAAGAGAGTGGTTGTTTCGGGTAACTGGAAACAACAGTGTATCCAGCTAAGGATCATCTGAGCGGTGACAGAGGTGCTGTTGGGAAAAGGTGGGAACCAGAGAGCAGATCATAAAGGATCCTCTCTGGCATTCTGTGGTTCCAGTCACACGCAAATGCTTGCAGTTCCCTGGAAACACTCTCTCTTAACTCTGCAAATGGCCTTCTTATTCCTCGGTTTGTGTGGCTCATTCCTCCTTCAGGGTCTTTGCACTTGCTGTTCCCTCGATTTAGTTACCTCTTCTGGATTTTGTTGTGGCTGGCTCCTTCTGACCCGTCACATCTCAAGGCAAATGTAACTTTACACATGTCTCTATCTCTTAATAGTTCACCCCTAACACCTCACACATCCCATTGCTCTGCTTTCTTTCTCCTCATGCTTGTCATGATTTGAATTTGTATCATATACTTTCTTGTGCATCTCTGTATCAGTCACCTCCCCCCACTTACAAGGATAGTGCCATAAAAGTCGGGACCTTTTGTTTTTTTTCATCTTGTTCACTTCTGTAATTCCAGTACCTAGAATGGCGCACAGCATTGGCGCTCCAGAAATAAATCACAAGTGTTTCTTCTGCTGAACAGTCCCATCATTTCTACATCAAGCCAATTCCAACTTCCCCTTCCAGTGGCATCTAGGAATCTCCTTCACATTAGTCTCACCTACTTTTCAAAATAAGCATGTTTTTTTTTATTTTGTGTTCTCTGAGAGAGGCCCCTGTGCACATTTCTGTCTTACCCTCGTCCTAGTGCACTTGAGTCATCTGTTTTCTGGTCTGCCTCTCTGGTTTTATTTTGAACTCCCTGAGAGCAGGAGCACATCATCTGGTTCTTCTGTGACCACATGTCCAATGCGGGGGCTGAGGAATTATAGATGCTAAGATTCTTTCCTTGTTATTGAGTGATGGTGAATAAATGGGAGCAGGTAGTAGAGGACTGAGACAGAGGTAGGAGAGCAGATAGGAGTCTCTGACAGCTGCTCCTAGGAATTGCACCTTCAAAAGTATCCTGCCATGTGCAGAACAGGTATGCGTAAGGATGATAGTGATGTATAATGGTGAAAAATGGAAACATGCCACATTCTCATCAGAAGGTCCAATTATGTATCTGACATCACTTATAATGGAATGTCAAGCAGCTATTAAAAATATCACATACGAGGGTGGCTGGGTGGCTCAGTCAGTGGGTGTCTGATGCTTGATTTCAGCACAGGTCATGATCTCATGGTTCCTGAGACTGGACCCCACATTGGGCTTTGTGCTGACAGCCCAGAGCCTGCTTGGGACTCTCTCTCTCCCTCTCTCTGCCTCTCCCCTGCTCGTGAGCACAAATGTGCCTGTTCTCTCTCTCTCTCTCTCAAAATAAATAATAAATAAACATTAAAAAAATAAAAATATCACATGCCTCCATAGGTACCGAAATGGAAAACTCTCCAAATCTTTCATTAAGTGAAAAATAAAAATCAAGTGAGAGGTTGTTATGTAAAGCATGTTCCCATTTATGTAAAAATAAATCAAACCCTATATATTTGCATCTGTACATGCACATGTATGCAAATGTAAAGAAAAGAACCAATGGGATATGTACCAAATGCTTAATAGTGGATATATCTGTGGGAGGAGAAATACTGGGTAGAATGAGGCAGTATAGAAAGAGATAATTTACCCTTTGTACTTTTATTTTGTTTGGATCTTTTATAATAAGAAAATTTATTGTTTATTAATTATCTATTGTTTATTAATTATGCAATTAAAAATAGTTTAAGAAATCTATGTTACTAAAATGGGCAAGAAGTTATGAGGATCTGAAGTACGACAATGACTGAGAAACTATATCCTTGATATCTGTAAGAAGTAAAAATAACAGAAATTGATGAATAATTAGTTGCAGGAAATGAGGTAGAAGGAAAAGTCTAGAGTAACTAACATTTCAAGCTTGGATACCTGCGTGAATGGTGGTATCATCCACCTGTGTCAGACAACAAGGCAAAGAATAGAAGATTTACATGGGAAGTCGTATTTAGTGCAGGCAGGTTGAGTTTGAGGTGCTCGTACAATGTCTAAATGGACACATTCACTAGTTAGGTACGTTCAGGGCTGTAGGACTGGAAAGTGACTGGGAATAAAAATTCAGATTCGGGTCAGTCAACACAGATTGGATATTGAAGCTTAAGAGTAGGGGAATTTTCCTAGCAGAAGCTGTAAGTGGAGGGCTTGTTAATAAATCTTTGGAAACTAAATGCAAAATTTGTGAATATGTCTTCTCCGACGTTTGGCTCCTCTGAAAGAGTTCCTGGTTTTCAACAGAGTTTTGAAAGAGGTTTATGACTCAGAAAGGCTGAGAAAAATTCAGTGGAGTGAGAATGGAAAACAGCTGACAGTAAACCCTGAAGAAAGCTGATACTTTTAATGGGATGAGGGAACAAGAAAAATCATGATGAAGACTTAGAACAACTTGAATTATAGGAGAAGAACAAGGACTTGAGGATATTAAAGTGGAGGAAAAATCAAGAGAAAAAGTCAAAAGTGTGAAATTCTGCATGGAAGTCCACTAAAGGAAATCTTACTGCAAAGGAGAAAATAAGAACAACTAAGGTTATGTTCTGGCAAACAAATATCAATCTCATTGATCAAGAGAAATAGAACATCAAAGTGGAGGGATGTAAGATGCCTATTTATTTATAAAATTCCATATGTTTCTTTGATATTTTGTTCATTTTCCCCCCAAACTCTGGAAATTACGCAGCTAGACTAATGGTCCATGACCATGAGCCGAAAACTGGAGAACCTTCAGATGGGAAATGTTTATTGGAGGCTGTTACATAGTAACATTTACTTTGTGCAGTGAAAGCATGTAACAGCCTCCAAGCAGCATTTCCTATAGAGGTATTAAGTAATTTGTCACTGTATCATGTATACGTTATTATATACATATTAATAAGTAAGTACAATCTCCTAAAAGCCAGTAAGTGACTGAGCCAGAGTATAAAGCTAGGCATTTGGCTCTAGATGTAGATCATTAACACCTAAACCATCTATTCTTCATTAGAGGAGTACTAGAAGTCATGTTACTAATCCAGTACCTATCTGGTTAAATCAGATTGCTTCCTAAGGCTTTTCTGAGGAACATGATATTTCATATAGCATAATGGTGGGACATACAGTACTTGAATACATGAAATACTTTCTCCTGGATGCCTAGCCGAGTCTTTGCAGAGCTTGGAGAAGGTTGCAGTGAGCAAAGATATGGTGCAGAGAACTGGTGTCTAGACAGCAGGCCTTTGATTCACTCCACAGGACTCTGATGGACATGAAAAAGCATGCCGTCAATTAAGACTTGAGTTACCCTGGAGATTAGTTAGGAAAATGAGTACTAAAAGTGTAATGGAAATTTCATGACTCATTTCAGGTATCCAATTAGATTTCATTTCATTTTGCATTTTCCTGTCTTCTCCCACACTCCCATAGTCTGCCTTTACTGTGTACGTTCTCTCTGGGACTTCACATTTGGTTGATATGATTTATACATATTGAGAACCTGTCTCTAGTATCTTTAATATACTGAGTCATGGTGTGGTGTGGAAACTATAACTGTTACAAAGAACAGATGATCTGTGAGTCAGGGATTTCTGCCAAAGAGAAACAAAAAATACAGTGCTTTTGTGAAAATAATGAAGAAAAAAGGAAAAAGGAAAAAAGAGCGAAAAAGAGCTCTTTGTTCCCAAACTACCTGGTTTCTTGACTACCTGTGAATCAATTTCAGCAGAGGGGGTGCTCAATTCCTTCCCAGCTCAGAGTGAGATTTTTTTTATGTCCAAGATAAGAATCCAAAGAGGAACTAAATAGGATTTCTCTACTAGGTGCAGACAGCATCCCTGGCAATGTTCCTGCAACTGAAGATGTTCAGACAGCCAGGAAAAGCATATTTTCCCTTTTATTCAAAGTAAAAATTAAAATGAATTTTACATTGTTCCATGTCTACATGTAGCCTTTAGATTTTTGGGTCTGTACTGTAAAATAACATAAACCTTGGTGATAAATTTGACCCACTTCATTAAAATGTTCATTTTCAGGCAAACTCTTCCCTTGTCAAGCCAAATCTTCCATAAATCTTCTAAATCACCAATTTTGGTTTTATTTATTTCTTTTTTAAATCACCCAGTCATGAGTGAAAAAACAAAACAGAAGAATGAATGCATGATAAGAAGTGCCAACATTTGTAGAAATGTGCAGCAATATGCAATATCATAGAAGTCAGTATCATCTTGTTTAAAATCACATATTCTCACATGGATTTTGGTTATAAAATTTTCAGTGTCAGGTAAGGTTTGTTTTCAAGATCTATAATAAGATTGGGTATAAATTTGTTCAACTATGGTTGCTTTCCAAATAATTTCACATCTGTGATTAAACAAACAAATTTTCTTTTTGATGAAAAATAGAGCTCTCTGTTGGAATTTCTTTTTCTTATTTATTTTATGTATTTAAGAGAATATGGAAAAATTGGGGAAAATGAAGGGGTCATGACACCTCTACATCCAATCCTTTTCCCAAAACTATTTATCACAATCCACATAATACGAGGTGTGAACATTTGAATGTAGTTTTAACAAATTAATCTAGCCTTAGAAAATTTTAAAAGTACATGAAAGATTATAGCTTTAATCTGGCAAAGCTCTTAAAAACCAGATATGTCAAGTGGAGTGGGAAGAAGAAAAGGTTGGTTTCTGAACTGAGAATAAAGTGAAAAGACTGAGGGAGGACTGCAAAGATAAGAGAAGATGAGGTCTAGTGGTTCCAGTCTTTTCATGAGGCTCAGCAACATTTCTGCCTTTCCATTCTGTTATATTTCTCTGCACTCTCGTAAACACCCCCTCCACTTTTTTCCTTTGGCGGGTTCTAGAGTGTTTCTTTTGCTAGCTCTTTCGCACCCACCAAGAATTTGTTTAATATATTGCAGGATAGTTTCCAAGAATGTCTAAGTACTTTCTACCATGACTATCCAAGACATTGGGTAACTGATGTGATTTCTAGTTCGAGAGTAGTGAATTCATGACTGCATTTGTCAGAAGCTGTATTGTGTGGGGAGATGTAGAATGACGGATGAGGAGCTTCAGCGTTCTGTGCATAGGACACTGGCATTCACTATGTTCCTGGTGTTACTTTATGCTTCAGTAACTGCATCAAGTCCCAGAATAGTGGTTTTCAGCATTTTTCCAGGTCAGGCTGTATCCTGAGCCATTCCAACTAAATATGTATAAGGACTGGCTTGTAGAAAACTAGTTCAGAGTCTGATTAACTCTAACTCACGTATTGTCATCTACAACTACTCTAAATCTAGGGTCTACAAGAATATTCCTCTACTGGTTCTTGCTTTTATGCCTCTTTATTGGCCTGATTTCTTTCTGTAACATTTAGATGAGTAAATCTTGCTTAGTTTTTCATCTCTGGGGTCTTTTCTGGCAATCTAAGCCTGCTTTTCACTTTGTTATTATGCTAGTCATACCATGAAGGGAACTTTGTTCTTCTCTTTAAGGTAGGTGATTCATGATCACCTGCTGAACCTCACAATGAATTCATTATATGTTTAGGATATGGATTTAACAGAAAAGCTTCACCAATGCCCCCTAATCCTTAGAGACAGAAGCAGACCCTCTATTCTTCTCTCTTCTGTACCACCTTGTATGTATTTTCTTTTGTTGACTTTTCTTATTCTTCTTTTCCTTCTAAGATATGAGAACCTCAAGAGCATGTGATCTTACCTTCTTAATATTTGTATCTATGTGACATATCCTAGTCCCAGTCATTTACATAGACATCCAACAAGTGTTGTTTTCATGAAGAATTGAATGAATGGATGAATAAATTAATGAAAAGCTGGCTAAACACAACTTCAGGCTGTAAGATCATGAGGACCTTTAAATGTCTAATGTCTACTAAGAGTCTCAAAAGACTGTATACATTATTACAGTCATATGATCATCCTAGGCAATGACCAAAAAATCTTGCTTTTAACAAAAGGATAAACAATCTGAATCTCCCTCTAAACTAAATTTGTGAGAAGGCATTTAGTGATCTATAAATTACACACACACACACGCACACACACACGCACATACACTGGGGAAAGGATATTTGAATTCTTATTGTGGATTTTTTGGGAAGCTTAAAAAAGAAAGTAAAGTTATTTTCCCTCTGACACTGAGGTAAGGTGTGTGTGTGAGAGAAGAGTGAGTGGGGAGAAGGGTGGAAGAGGAGAGAGAAACAGAGGCAGAGATAGAGAGAGACAGAGAAACTATGCATATGTATTTTTTTCTTGCACAGGTAATCTTAATAAATCAATGGTTACTAAAACCCAACTTTGTGGATAATCTTAAACAGACAAAACAAACCATCCTTTGTAGGTGCTCCGAACTAATTAGAAAAAAAATTTGTAGTTTTATTATTCTAAGAGGTAAATGTTATCTTCAAAATATCTCTCTTACTAATCATTAGAGGTAATTAAATTCCCATAATGATACTCCACTACTCATATTGCTCTGGCTGAAGACAGATCATAAAGTAAATACAATTTACAATGTAGGATAATAGGGTTGACCACTGAGTTTAACAAGCAGCAAGTTAATGAAAAAGGGCATAGGTGCCACCCCACTGCAAGCCTGTTGGAATTGCTTTTTTGATGGTTTGAAGCTGCTATTCCCTGTGCTTTAGTCGAACCATATCTGCAGGTACCAAGCGCATGTATTTCTTCCCAATGTTAATCTCACCTCTGCCTTCTCCTCCTCCTGCTCTTCTTTCTGTCTCTCCATTTTTATCTTCCTTTCATCTATCACTTAATTCTCTGTTGTAAACTGGGTACACTTTTATTTATTTAATTTTTAATTTTTTTTTGGAGAGAGAAAGTATGAGCAAGCAGTGGAGAGGGGCAGAGGGTGGGGAGAGAGAGAGAGAGAGAGAGAGAGAGAGAATATTAAGAAGGCTCCACACTCAGTGTGGAGCCTGACATGGGGCTTGGTCCCATGACCCTGAGATCATGACCTGAGCTGAAATCAAGAGTTGGTCATTCAACCAACTGAGCACCCTGGGTAAATTTTTAGACCCAGAACTTATAACAAGAAATAGGACAGTCTTTGTTTTCAATATGCTCAGAGTCTAGCTAAAGAGAAATACAGGAAACAATCATTACAAAGTAATCTGATAGATGGTTCTATAATGGTATATGTAGAAGAGGAAACACCCAATTGATTCAAAGATAAGATCACAAAAGCATCACAAAAGGAATACCCCGTGAAGTTTGTCTTAATAAGAGGAACAAACACTTCTCTAGATACTTGATTACTATCTTCCTACTTTATATTATAGGAACTTCAGGAAATATATGCCAAATGATTAAATATGTTAATTTTCTAGTTAATGAATATGATAAAAAGTATTCCAAGGGGATGGAGCAACATAAAATCAAAGAAGCAAGAGAGAATCTGTTAAGTGCATAATGAGCCAAAAATGACAAAGAAAAAATGAAAATATGTTTTTTGGGGGGACGACTGGATTAGGAGTAATTTTCCTGTGGATTATTTAAAATATTATTATTGAAGTTTATTCATTTTTGAGAGATAGACCATGAGCCAGGGAGGGGCAGAGAGAGAGGGAGACACAGAGTCTGAAGCGGGCTCGGGGCTCTGAGCTATCAGCACAGAGCCCGATGCAGGACTCGAACTCACGAACCATGAGATCATGACCCGAGCCAAAGTACAATGCTTAACCGACTGAGCCACCCAGATGCCCCATCTGTGGGTTGTTTTTAAGTGAAAGTTATGGTTGACATCATCTGTAGGAGCAAAATATTTTGCTTATTTTTTTATCATAGCTCTTTATGAATTTTGTATTCTACTTTTTTTCTCCCAGTTGTATATAAAAAATGTTTTCTAGGTTTCTACTAAGTCTTTATAGTTAATTCAAAAATGGATGTATAATATTACAATTCCCTCATCACTTACCTAACTCGTAATCTTGCTTTTTTTAGGAATATAATTAAATCATAGTACAAACCATTATAAGTATCTTTCCATTTGGGGGCAGGTGAAAAGAGAAGCAGTATGTAGTTGGGTATGGGCTGCAGGAAGCTTTGTCTGGTTTGTGTCCTCCTGATTTCCTTTAGGGTTACTAAATGCTATGAAAAGCTCTGCAAAAGAAGATATTATGTACCTGAAACCGTCTTCTCAACCCAATTCACATTTAGATCAAGAATTCTCCAACTGTGGATAATAGGAGATGCCATAATAACCATTGAAATCAATGATCTAAAGAATCAAGTGACACACTCCAAGGGAGGGCTGGTGGGCATTTCCTCCCTCAGTGTCTCAGAAAGGTGCCAAAGAGGGACACCTGGGTGGCTCAGTCGGTTAAGCATCTGACTTTGGCTCAGGTCATGATCTCACAGTTTGTGAGTTTGAGCCCCATGTCAGGCTCTGTGCTGACAGCTTAGAGCCTGAGCCTGCTTCAGATTTTGTTTATCCTTTTCTCTCTGCCCCTCCTCTGCTTGTGCTCTGTCTCTCTCTGTCTCTCAAAAATAAATAAATATAGAAAGAAAGAAAGAAAGAAAGAAAGAAAGAAAGAAAGAAAGAAAGAAACATGCCGAAGAGAAGGGCTCTGAGAGATGCACTGGGCACCTTCCTCATCTCGGCATCCCGAGGAGTGTAGCTAGGACAACTGGAGACACAGGTGTGATGGGAAGCCCCAGAAAGACTCAGAAGCTGTGATGGTTAATTTTACATGTCCACTTGGCCGGCGCAGGGTGTGTAGATAAACATTCTGGGTGTGTCTGTGAGGATGTTTCTTGATGAGATTAGCACTGGAACTCAGTAAATTGCTCTCTCTCCAGTGTGCATGGGAAAACATTCAATGCTTTGAGGGTCTGAATAGAAGGAAGGAAGATTTCACCCGTTCTTTTTCTTCTTCTTCTTCTTCTTCTTCTTCTTCTTCTTCTTCTTTATTGCTCCAGCTGGGATATCTCATCTCATATTTCCTGTGTTCCAACTGAAATTTACGCCACTGGCTCTCTGGGTTCTCAGGCCTTTGGATTCATACTGAATTTCACAACCACCTTTCCTGGGCTTCCAGTTTGCATATGGAGATCTTGGGACTTCTCAGTCTCCTCCACAATTGTGTGAGTCAATTCCTCATAATATGTATCTCTCTATTTCTGGTTCTATGCTTAAGTCTCCATCTACATCATAGATCTAGATATGGAGACAGATAGATATGGTATAGGGATAGGGATGGGGATAGGAATAGGATGTGGATGTAGTTATGGGTATAGGTATCGATATAGATGTCTCCTATTTGGTTCTGTTTCTGTGGGGAACACTGACTAATACAGAGGTTTAGAGGGAAGATGGTGATCTTGGAGCAAGAATGGTGGTGGTGGTAAACAAAAACCCTGGTGGGCACATGAGAGGTTCTAGAAAATGCACATGAAATGAGAAAATAGTGGAGGCCAAACAGCAGAAATTCAGCCAAATCAGACACAGAGCAAAGGCAGAGAGAACAGGAGCCCAGGGCACCTATGGGGCAGGGGTAAGGGCAAAGAAGCAAGAGGGAGGGGGTTAAGATGAAGGCTTATAAGGGTTTTAGTACAAATTGGTTGCTCTAGACACTAGAGGTATAAAAGAGGTTGTTTTTTGTTGTTGTTTGTTTTGTTTTCTGTTGGTTTTTTTTTAGTGACATATAGGAAAATAAAAATGATTATAAATAAAATCTGGTACAGAGTCCCAGAAGATGTGAGTTGAACGTCATATATGATACTATTTTGATTGTTGACCAAAGTTTTGAGCTGGGCATAGAAGCACTAAGGTAGGTGAGAGATTTGGGTGCTATACTCCATTTATAAAATGGCTTCAGTGTGTCACAATAATTTACTTAGGCATTTCTTTGATATATTTTTTGGTTTTGTTTTTAAAATGAGAGTCACTTCCTCCAGAAATCCTTTGATCTCCCCTGATGGGCATTTCTCCTATTTTCCCATCACATCTCATACTTCAATTATAATAGCATTTATCACACCGTATTAGACTTACCTGTTTGTATTGTGTAATATTTTTGTGGGTGTCTTAGTTTCCTAGAGCTGCTGTAACAAAGTACCATAAACTGGGTGGCTTAAAAGAACAGAAATTTATTATCTCACAGCTCTGGAGGATAGAAGTCTAAAATCATGATGTCAATAGGGCCATGCTCCCTCTGAAACCTATAGGGGATACTCTTTCCTAGTCTGACTATCTCTTTCCTATCTCTGACTTCAGGCATGTGTCAGAAATCCTCAGCATTCCTTGGCTTGGAAATGTACCACTTCAATCTCTTCCTCTGTCATCACATGACCATCTTGTCCCTGTGCATCTCCTTCTTCCTCTCATAAGGACACCCATCATATTGCATTAAGGGCTCACCCTACTCCAGTACAGCCACATCTTAACTAGTTACACCTGCAATGATTCTATTTCTAAATAAGTTCACATTCCGAGATACTGGGATTTCAATGTATCAGGTTTTACTTTGAGGGGGAGGCACACACAATTCAACCCATAACAGTGGAAAAGGATTATGTCTATTTTAGCTGTTTTACTTGTGGATCCTTAAAATTATCCCACTGGCAAACACATAGAACTCGCTCAATAAAAACTGATGAATAAGTGTGAATAAGCGAATGAGTTTGTAGTAAGAAATCACTTTGCATTCTTGTATAAAAGAAACTCACGTAGAGAGAGTAGAAGGTAAAGCCAAGGAACTCTAAGGCCCTCCCAACTCCACAGTTCTGTGATTATCTAAACACTGGTTCAGCTTCAGCTTTTTAGAAAGGGTCTGTGAGTAGTTAACTGCCTACAGATTACATCTCTATAAACCCAAAACAGGATGTACGTAAGATCATAAAGAATATCTTAATGCATTGAATTGTATGCTTATTGTTTGGTGTTTTAGGGGGTTTTAAGGGTCTTTGGCCTTGTATCTTCACTTAACTTGTTTTTAGGTTATTTAGGAGAGGGACCAAAATCGGTTTGAGTTGTAAGACTGACATCTTCTGGCTAACTCTGGATAGTGCAGAAAGGGTGAAGCATCAGAAAGAAAAGGTCATTCTGGGTTTACCTGTTGAACATTGGTGACCAAAAGAAAAAAGAAATATATATGGAAATAACACAAAGCTATTCACAGATAGATAAATTAAGTCTATTTTATAAAGAAAGAGGGAGCATATCGCCTAACAGATATTTGGTGGAGTTCACCAGAATTGATTTTGGCCTTGAAGAAGAAAGAAAGCAAGGACAAATAAAACATGAATGAAGAGACCATTCAGGAAATGCGCATGAGGAAATACATTGATAGTAAATGTTCTTGATGAAAGACACTCCAGAGTTCTTACAAGAGATGTGGGAAAGAAGTTTTTGGATAGTTTGACAATCAGGCTACAGTTTTTGCTGTGGTCCAGAGGCAGAGCTATGGTTAGATATGAGAGATCTGGGTACGAGTTTACATTTGTACCTTCTGCCATTAGTACATTGTACATTGGTACATTCGTACCAACTTTCCCCCCAGTTTATTGTTCTCCATTTCTCCAAATCGTTTCATTTTTCCTTTCATGATGATGCAGTGCAGAGCACATTTCAGAGCACAGTGTCCTGGGTGCCCTGATGCCTCCCTGCTAGAGATTGCTCCCCGCTACTATCAACCTGAAAGGACAGCAAAAGAAAGAGAAAACAAGTGAAATTAATCAATCAGTAAAGCTACCGAGAGTTGCTCATATGTTGGTGGTGAGAGCATAGAAGGGCTACAAGGTGGAAAGCAAAAGAACGAAAGGGCTGAACAATTGATAATCCAATCATTGTTGCATTAAGTGCTACCAAGGACGTACAGGGTACTCAGAGAGTACAGAACAGGGAGTCCTGATCTAATATGAGAGGAGGGAAATGTTTCCAGACACAGAATATTTAAGCTGATACATAAAGAATAAATGTTTCTTTTTAGCTAAGGGAAAGGATCAGAAGGCAGCATTGCAAAGAGACAAAAGCATTAAGTATTAGGTCACTTAGGCAAGAATAGAAATCTTCTCATAGGCCTTTCTGAGTGCCAGGCACAAATTGATGATTTCATATGTGACATTTAATCCCCATAATAACAAAACTGTTAAATGAGAACCATTATTGCATCCATTTTATGGATGAGGAAACTGAGGCACAGATATATCACATAACTTATCTAAGATCACAGAGCTAGTAAGTGGCCAGTTGAGGACTGAAACCCAGGCAGTCCACCTCCAGAATCTGGGAATATAAAAAGTGGAAGAAGGTCAGAGTAGCTGGACTTTGGGAAAGAAAGCAGAGAGGGGAACTTAAAGTTGGAGAGGTAGACAAGGATTACACCCTGTGGGGCCTTGTGACCATGTTGGAGAATTTGTTTTCTACCCTCATAGTAATTAAACACTGTTGACAGACACTAAACAGTCATGGAGCAAGGAGAACTTTGCCTTTTCCAAACGTCAATCTGGATGCAGTATGGACAGAGACTGTGGTTGATCTCCTATGAGATCAACGGGAGGAAAATGCCCTTGCTAAATTACCTCCATGTTTCCTGTATTCTGTAAAAATGTCATTGCTGTTTAACGGTCCACACTACAGCACAGGAGAACAAAGCAACCTGTTCTCACGCATTCCTGACAGGGTAGAGGTTATAAGGCGTTATTTGTGCAAAAGATACTGAATACTAGATGTAGAGGACACAAGAAATATGTCATTTGCATGTCCATAGCCTCAGAGAAAAATAAAATATTGACAGTATAATGTAATAACACATGGTAGGGTCACACTACACAATACGTATGAATAAGAAAAAAATATTTATAATTATATAATATAGAGTTTCCTGATAATTCAGTTCTGCATATGTAATGCAAACCATTTTAGAGAAGATTTGCAAGGAAAGATGGATGTGCTGATGTACGAGGTCACTTAAGAAACTTGACAATTTTGAGCCTTATCTCCTCAATCTCTGAAGTTGATTGCATGTTGCAAGTGACATTATCACATATACAAACGTTTTTAAAAAAAATTAGAAAGAGTGGGATCTCTGTAATAGCTCTTGAAGTATCACCTAATTGAAGGCTTGGTCATGCACAGTTACCCTAGCAGAAGCATGAGCTTCTTAAAAGCAGATACTATGCCATAGAAGTCAATTGCATCCATTTTATGGATGAGGAAACTGAGGCACAGATATATCACATAACTTATCTAAGATCACAGAGCTAGTAAGTGGCCAGTTGAACTCTTCCTTTCACTGTATCTAACTTAATACTTTGCACATATAAGTGAAGAAGATTAGTGTTGAATGAATGCATGGTGAATTAACAGATGAATAAAGAATGTTGCCAAGTGACTGAAGTTGCAATTTCTTCTTCAGATGTGCTGGCTTACTTCTGTATATTCAGCAAATGTAGCCTGAGCCTTGTCAACCATCAGTTCAC
The DNA here is from genome assembly GCF_023721935.1 of Panthera uncia. Lineage (NCBI taxonomy): Eukaryota > Metazoa > Chordata > Mammalia > Carnivora > Felidae > Panthera > Panthera uncia. The sequence continues at coordinate 29,188,892 of NC_064812.1, forward strand.
AACAAATGCAGAAAACTGATATGCCTACCATCCATTTCATAGAAGCCTAGAGGAAGTAAAAATATAAAACTCACTTTACACAGAAGGAGCCTGAATGGCTTTTTGGTTTTTTGTTTTTTAGAAGGCCTGCATGTTTTAGTGCAAAAGGGATGTGCAAGAATCAAGTTGTAGTAAGGTTAAATTTAGTGGGAAGGAGCCCCCTGTGTATAACTAGAAGACTAAAGAAGACCAAAAGGATCATAGACCTGGCAACTTATATGTGGCCCTAACACACCTACAAAAATATTTTAAAGAAAATATGTAAAGCAGCCTTGAGTTCCATTTGGAAATATCAATGTAGAAAAATTTCTATTTTATATTTATATTATATTTTACAGTTTCTCCCTCACAATCTGAAGGTTTTCATTTTCTTTTCCATAGTTGTACTGATTATTCACCTAAACTTTTAGCATCTAGCATAAAGTCTCATAAACAAGGTCACACACCATTAATAAAAAATAAAAGAAAGATCCACATGCTATTCATTTAGTAAGCGGTAATACATGGTTGTGCCCGGTGAACAGAGGAAGGGTCAGCTCCCATGACGACCATGTTCCACACGCACGCAGGGCAGGCCTCCCTGTGCAGACCATGCAGTGTCCTTGAACAGCCCTAATCGCTGCAGCAGGAATTCACTTCCTGGCTCCCCTGAAACATGATGCCACACTCACCACCAACCAGTTTCCATGACTGGTAAAATGAAAAGGAAATTGTGTGCTTTGAAGGGAAGACAGTGTTGCAGTTATGGTCTTCTACAAATGCCAACTGTGTTTTTTTTTCAGGGCTCTGCATTCTGTGCCTAATTTTATATGTCAAAAACTGACCCAGCTAAGGGATGCCCACGTAGTTGAAAAAACATTTATTTCTGGATATGTCTGTGAAGGGGTTTCTGGAAGAGAGTAGCATTTGAATTGGTAGACAGAGTAAAGAAGATCACCCTCGGCAAGGTAGGTGGGCCCCACGCAATCTATTGAGGGCCTGAAGACAAGAAAAAGGTCAAAGAAGGGCAAATTTGTTCCCTGTTGAAGCTAGGAAGGACATCCATCTTCTGTCTTCCAACATTGGTGCTTCTGGCTCACAGACCTTTGGATGCAGACTGGTACTTACACCATTGGCTCCCCTGGTTCTCAGGCCTTAAGGTTTGGACTGGAACTACCACGTCAGCTTCCTCGGCCCTCTAGCTGGCAGACAGCAGATCGTGGGACTCTTCAGCTTCCATAACTATGAGGGTCAATTTCTTTAACAAATTTCTTTCTATGTATCTCCTATTGGTTCTGTTTCTCTGAAGAATCCTGACCGATACACAACCCTATGCAAGCAGAGAACGGAAGTAGGAGGACATGGGCAGGAGCTGCCTGAGAAAGAGGAGATGGGAGAAAATATAAACCTACTGGTGAGAGCTTTATAATGTATAGGTATCTCCTGCCATTTCTAAAGTCATAACTTGTTACTCTATGCCAGTACCTAGCCTTTAAATTACACATTAATTGTAAGAAAGAGGTGTCACAATATCCTTTTAACATATGCAGCAGAGACTCAGTGTTAAGTAGGTTAGTTGCCAAATAATGTTTCCATTTGATTCTAAAGTCTATGATTTTCTCTCTACCAAGGGAATATATGGAGCTCTGGGATGTTTCTCTTCCTTCACCAGACTATCTGCTCACCCAGGATGGGGACCTAGTCTTTTTTTTTTTTTTTTTTTTTTGGTTATGGTCATATTCCCAGTGTACAGAACATTGTTTAGGTGCTTAATTGTTTTTCACCATTTGATTGATGATGAGGACAAAATCATGAGCATTCTTCAGGAAAAATAAGAGTGTCTCTAGAGACTGAAAATAATAATAATGAAAGCTATAAGAATTTGTGTTGGAGGGGCACCTTGGTGGCTCAGTCGGTTAAGCGTCCGACATCAGCTCAGGTCATGATCTCATGTGCTGACAGCTTAGAGCCTGGAGCCTACTTCCGATTCTGTGTCTCCCTCTCTCTCTGCCCCTCCCCCACTTGCACTCTGTCTCTGTCTCTCAGAAATGAATACATGTTAAAAAAATTAAAAAAAAAATAATGTGTGCTGGATAATTTATGATTGCCTCTCCAGGTCCACTCTCCACTTGGCTCTTGGAGTTTGGTTTGAAGGACTACATCAGGGAGGCTCCCCTGCCATCCAGTGTTGGGTTGGTTTCAGCCAGTGGTCAGCACTGGTGGAAGATCAACAAGCTGGTGGAAGAGGGCAGAGTAATTAATCCACTGGCTCCCTCCTTTGAGGTCATCTTCACTTGGCCAAACCTTTCCAACCAGCGTCGCTGCTTCTACAAAGGAATCCACTATGTGTATTCCAAATTTCAGTAACCGCTTCTTCCCCATGTCTCTTCAGAACTGGTGGTAGAAGTAGCTTCATAGTTTTCATTCCTTGTTTTCGTTTTTTACCCTATCCACTTATTTATAATTCATTTATCAAATTCTCTTCAATTCCCTATTTGACTGTGGCATCCATTTTATGCCAGGATCCTGAATTATTCAGTAATGTTCATTCATCCACTTGACAAATGTTTATTAAACCACAATTATATGCCTGTTATATATATTTTGGGGGGAGGAGAGTAGTGGCTCTCAGAAATCTGATTTATCCCTTCTCTTTGATAGTATTGTTTCCCCTTTGCCAGCAATGCATCACCCAGGTAAACAAATATGTGTGGTTAAAGTTTTTTCTGTTCTTCATCTTCATTTTTTTATTTGTGCATGTTTTTGTTTTGTTATTATTATTTTTCTGCATTCTGCTCAGGTATGGATAATTTTTTTTCATTTAAAAAAAATTTTTTTTAACGTTTATTTTTGAGACAGAGAGAGACAGAGCATGAATGGGGGAGGGTCAGAGAGAGGGAGACACAGAATCTGAAACAGGCTCCAGGCTCTGACCTGTCAGCACAGAGCCCGACGTGGGGCTCGAACTCACTGACCGTGAGATCGTGACCTGAGCCGAAGTCGGCCGCTTAACCGACTGAGCCACCCAGGCACCCCGGATAATTTTTTTGCATGCTATGTAACACTGAATGGAAGACATCCCCTGAAAGCTGTTTTTCTTCATACTAACTCTTGGAAATGTAGTACATATTTACAAATACGCCTTAATTTGCATTAGTTACATTTCAAGTGTTCAAAATACATGTTGACTAGTGGCTACTGAATTGGATTGTGTAGTTCTACAGCCTTGATAGAGCTCTCTCTGTTATCTGTTTTCTTTATGTTCTGCTCTTATTATCTTTATCTGTTTATACATTCCCTACTTCAGAGATCTCGTATGCCAAAGCAATTAGCTATATTGATGATTCCAAATATTATATCTCTATATAGAATGTTCATGGGCACTATAAACTCAGTATAAATCAGACTCTCCCATTGTACCCAAGAAAGTGACTTCTTCACTTTATCATTTCTAGTATTGGCATACTATCACCCATTCAGTAACCAGAGCTTAAAAGTTCAGACTTTCCCTTTCTATCACCTACCAATTGTTTCCAAATCCTATGGCTATATTCTTAGAGTACAACACTCACTCCTTGCATTCCTATTTCAGACCCATTGAGGATGTTGCTGTTTAATTTACCTAAGTGCAGTCTTTATGTTGTCACACATTCTTAAGAAATATTCTAAGGCTCCATATTTCCTAAGAAATAAAATCAGAGATTTTTTAGTTTGGAATTCAGGGTGCTTTATAATATTATCTTTATACATCTATTCTTATCTCTGAGTAGTTTCTTTTTTTATGTTTATTTTTTTTTTTTTTGAGAGAGAGAAAGACAGAGCATGTGTGGGGAAGAAGCAAAGAGACAGAGAGGGAGACAGAGAATCCCACACAGGCTCCACACTCTCAGCACAGAGCTAGACGTGGGGCTCTATCCCACAAACCATGAGATCATGACCTAAGCTGACATCAAGAGTTAGATGACTAACCAACTGAGCCATCCAGGTGCCCCTCTGAGTAGTTTCTTATATGTAATCTGTATTCCAGGAAAACAAACAAACAACAAAAAAAACAAAAAGTTCCCCAGAACACTCTGCAGTTTTTCCCCCTTTATGTCCCTTTCTTTTTACTTCTTTACCTAGAATATTTTCCTCCTTTACCACCCGGCTCAATCCTGCCCATGCTTCAAGGCCCAGTACCAAAGGTACTTCTTGTAGGAACCATCCCTATACTCTTTCTCTTTTCTCTTAGAAAAAATTGAATGTGTTCTCTCCCTCCTTGGAACACACAATTAACTTCATTTTTCTTTTATTATACTGGCTGACTTTGGCCTTGTAGTATGTTTATTTTATATTTTTCATTCCGTTCTACTAGTTTTTTTGAGGGTTAGCTTATGTATGGGAAGCCAGAAAGAGAGAGAGATAAGACCACTCCTGCTGAGAGTTTTGGAAAACAAAAAGATCCAAATTAGCATCTTGAGATGAAACATTTAAGGATTAGGTGAAGAATTAGAGTCAAGCCAGGGAGGCTCCATGGCTCAGTCAGTTGAGTGCTGACTTCAGTTCAGGTCATGCTCTAGCTGTTTGTGAGTTCAAACCCTGCATTGGGCTCTGTGTTGACAGCTCAAAGCCTGAAGCCTACTTCAAATTCTGTATTTCCCTCTCTCTCTGCCCCTTCCCTGCTCACACTCTGTCTCTCTCATTCTCAAAATGAATGAATGCTAATAAAAAAATTAAAAAAAAAAAAGAATTGGAGTCCAGTCAATTCTTAAGTATGGAATAACTGTTTTCCTTCCACTGTCATCTCCAAATCTAGGCAAACTTGGTATTCCCCTAGTGTGCCCATTAGTTTAATTAAATAATATTTTTAGTTTTTGCCTAAATAGATGCGAGGACAAGAATTTCTATTATAGCCTTATTTTGGTATGGCAAGTATATACCACTAGACAACGTGTTTTAATTACTTAGATAATTTCTATTCTTTTTTTCCCATTTCAATGAAATAGAGGTCTAAAAAGACATTTACCTAAATCTTGAAGTAAGTTGTCCCAGTAAGTTGTCCCAGTATGTCCCATTTTCTCTTAAATGTTTCTGTATTTTCAGCTTCTTTTTAATTTATTTTCACAATAGCCTTCATATATTTCTAATCATAAATATCAAGTTAAAAATCAAGAATATATCATGACATTTTTTTGGCTGAACTGCCTTCTATTCTCTTTCCAAAACTTTGCCAAGTTGCATACTTCTTAAGGTCAAGGTAACAAATAAAAGATAAAAGTAGACTTCAGCCAAAGCACTTAGCAGCCTGTCAGAAAGCACTATAGTTGCTTCTGATTAAAACCAAATGAAACCAGACTTTCTTGAAAAAAGGTTTACAGAGTAACACAAAAGTGATAGCAAACAATTCATGCTGAGGGCAGCTGCTAGCGGCCTAGAAGAGTGACTCATACACTGCTGAGAACTGGAGGTTTGAAGAGTGAGTTTATAGACTATGGGTATACTTTTGTGTACTTTTTCAAAGTTTATTTATTTATTTTGAGAGAAAGAGAGAGAGAGAGAGAGTACAAGCAGGGAAGGGCCAGAGAGAGAAGGAGAGAGAAAGAATCCTAAGCAGGCTCTGTGCTATCAGTGCAGAGCCAGACATGGGGCTTGATCTCATGAACTGTGAGATCATGACCTGAGCCAAAATCAAGAGTTGGATGCTTAACCAACTGAGCCACCCAGGCACCCATATGGGGATACTTTTAGAGGTTTCTGTAGGGTATCAGATGGGGATTTTTCATAAAGGTCTTGATTTCTACCTATTACTCCTACTAAGCATAGGAAAAGCCTAAGTTTAATAATGACAAAGGATGCCTCCTCCTTAAAAATCACTGGAGACCAAACTCCAAACTCTCTGTTTGCAAAGTTTATACCTCATTTATACTACTTATCTCAGTTGTAAAACAAAAATTTGAGAACCTACAACTAGAATTAGTTGATATTATATATTGATATTGTATTACATTTATAAAGAATCACTATTGAACTTCCCACCTCATGCAAGATGCATGAGGATCATCTTAACTTTATATGTGGCAGGTGAGGTAGGAGGGGCATTACAAAAAGTCAAGTGGATAAAACATTGTAGGAATAGGAGGAGAAAGCAGGGATTTAGGGAGAAGATCTGCAGCTAAGATTTGGTCATTGAGAAAGTACTACTGATTTCTGTCTCTGATAGAAGCAAGAATTTCAACAACCCCCATATCCTATGGGTAAAGTAGAGCCTGTCAGGACACAGATTTAATGACCTGTCATACAAGCAGCCACACTATCCTAAGAGGGCTCATGGGATAGATTAGTTGGTCAGGGCAATCAGCAGTGCAGCAGAAAGACCTCTGACTTTGGGGTTAGAAACTTGGTAACGTTAATTTAGCTCTTCTACTTAGCTGGGTGTTATTGGAAAATTGTTGAACGTCTTTGAAATAATACCTTATCTCTCAAAGCAGAGGAGAATACCTTTGTTTTTGTGAGAAGTAATGGGATAGAGTATATGTAGAACATGAACTATGTGGATACATAATTAGTTTGGCTAGATCCAGATGAGGCTAACCTAAGTTTGTTCATCTTTGCATCTCTAGTACCTGCCATTTAGAATGTACCCACAGCTGCCAAATCAATGAATGAATAAAACAAGAGGAATCCTTGGGTCTTGAAGGAGAAAGAGTCTTGAAGTTGCCTTCGCACAAAGTGCCTTATTGGGGGCCATACAATAGGGGGTGCTTGAAGGTGATGATATAGTAATAAATAAGGGACTAGGAGGGAAAAGAGGAAAATGTGGAAAGTGGAAGGAGATGGAAAAAGGTCAGAAAGGGGAAGGATGGAATACCAAATTTTTCTAAGCTGGGAAAATTGTGTTGGAGTGCGAGGTGTATATGTGTGTGTGCACATGCACATGCATTTAGGTGAGTGTACACGAGAAGTTCAGTATACCACTACCTATTTGGGAGTCCTTTTCCTTTCTTTTTACATCTGTCTCAAAGGTGTGCATACTTAATAGTGGAGTACATAAAATAATCCAGGGTTATCTCCTAGAATTGTAGAGCAAGATTCTAGTACAGTTAAAGTGGGTTTTTGGAGATATTTTTTCAAGAAAAATAGATTTTTAAAAAACTCTTGGTAATGACTATTGTTTACTTCTTTTATACTATGATCTATGATTTATTTTTCTTTTAATTAAAAAAAATTAAAGAGAAAGAATGTGAGCAGGGGAGAGAGGAGGGAGGGAGGGAGAGAGAGAGAGACAGAGAGAGAGAGAGAGAGAGAGAGAGAGAGAGAGAGAGAATCCCAAGCAGGCTCCACACTTAGCATGGAGCTCGACACAGGGCTCAATCCCACGGACTGTGAGATCATTACCTGAGCTAAAATCAAGAGTCTGATGTTCAACTGAGCCATCCAGCACCCCTGGTCTATGTTTTCAAAGCAGTTTTTTAAAGTGTCTCTTATTTGCTATATGAAGTATACTCTTAAACTGATAGTGAGTTTTTGATCTATTCCTGGTAAGTATTTCTGGTTGTAAAAGAGAGATGTTTTTGTAGGAGCAGACATTGAATCTGCTGATAAATTTGAATCTGTTATCAAAGGAAGAATGCAACTCATTTTGGAACCCAAAAGCTCATGAAACATTTTTATAAATCAGTTGTTAAATAAACTCTCCCTTTTAAAATATGCAATGCATATGCACTACTCCCCAACTGCTATGAATGCTCAGTTGACAGGAACCACTTGACCTGGAAGTTGCCCCAGTGCCTACAGCCAATGTACAGTGTGTGGACAGATATGAGTGTTTAGAAAGCTGGTCTCCTCTGTGATCCACTTGTGTACCAGAGACTTACTGCGTGTGTCAGGCCAAGGGAGGACTTTAGCTAAGATTACATCCCTTCTGAGCTCTTTTCCCTTCTTTATCCTGCTTCCCTCTCCCTTAGAGGTTGCATCTGGGAGTATATCTTCACCATATCTCTTTTACAAGAATCCTCATCTCTGGCTTTGCTTTTAAAGAACCAAATTAAGTCAGTCAATGTAAAGACTTTGACTTTTAGTCTGTGAGTGAAATGGGGGCTATGACAGGATTTGGGAAATGACATTGTCTGGCTTATATTTAGAATCACTCTTTTCACACTTGTGTGGAGAAGAGACTCAGAGAGAAAGGGATGGGAACAGAGAATTGAAGACAAGAGGATGATCACAGTAATCCAGGTAAGAGAGGATGGTGGCTTGGTAGCAGTAAAGGTGGTAAGAAGCAATTAGTTTCTGGAGTTATTCTGAAGTAATATCATACGAGACATGTGATGAATCATATATGATATTGACATTAACTGTAAAGCATAATAGTGCACTCAGAAAGCTGGTTGATTAAGTGGTCTATTTCCTGAAAAGCAGTCTTTGTTCTTCATTCTCCATAGAAACAGGATTTAATTAGCCATATGTTTGATTTTGATTCATTGTTTCTTCACTATGAAGCTATGACAGTTTTAAAAGGAGTCCTATTGAGATCAGTTTACTTCTGTTGAGATCAGCTACAAAATATTTGTAATTATTAAAAACCTATGCTAAAACATCTAAAGACCTAAGTACAGTTCACTGAGAGGAAACATTAGGCCAAAACTTGCCAAAGAATCTATCTAAACCACTGATATTTTCTACACTTGTCTTGGAAATGGATCTGCACCTTATGCCTTCAGGGTTTTTCTACCTTTGTCTATATCCCATGCCTTCTAATATAAATTGAGGTTTACCTTGAGTCTGATAACCTCCAAACTATAAACAATTAGGAGAGCTGTGTAGGTTTAGATCTATCGGAGAGAACATTAATAATCTGAGTGTTTATCTTCTTCACCATATGAAGAAGGAAGTTATACACAAATCCTAACTTCATCTACAGGCATCCAACTCTATTCTTTCAAGGCCCAAAGTAGGCAACAAATCACTTGTTGAACAGTAAGTAGTAATTTTCTCATTCTGAGCTTGACTTCTTCCCCTACTCCTCATTCAACTCTCCACCACCCCCACTTAATGTGAATGTTAGAGTCAATGTGGTGTTAGAGTGAATTTTTATGTCCTAAAAGTACAACTTAATATCAGATCCCCATCTGCTAAATGGAGAAAATTACAGGGAATTAACTCAAAGAATATCACATAAAGAAAGGGCATGTATATTTTTCTTGCTCATATGTTTCCAGGTAAGTTGAGAGGGTGAAACCTTTGTAATTGAACCTTCAAAGTTTTTATTTCCTTAGGACTATGTTCCTCCTATTTTACAACTTGTCTCTCTCTCTCTCTCTCTCTCTCACACACACACACAAAATCAAGCTAAGTTCTAAGAAAGAATCTCATATCATTACATTTAACTTTTGCTATTTTCACATGATTAATGCAATTTAATTTCAGGAATTGAATTGCCATAGCTAAGTCAACAAAGTACATTTACTATTGAAATAATAAATCATATTGTACACCTTCAGAATTCTACTGAGATCTCTGAAGGAATTGTTAATCAACTATAAAAATTCACCGAATAGTGTGGTTCCAAATTAAATCTGTATCTCATTTATTAAGTGCCTACAGGAGAGTCACCACTTCATGACTCACAAGTAGATACTTAATAAAATTTGTTATTGGCGATACACATTTTGAGACAACTTTAGATCACCCTAATAACAGTTCTCTATTTTACCTCCTAGCTTGACCATTTCTTGAGAAAAATCTTATTACTATATCTTATTTGTAAGCTTAGTCTCTTCCCTTATTAATGTCATACTCAGCATGTGATGTGGTCCTATTTTGGGGATAGACAATAACAGATCTGTCTCTCCGCAGATACAAGCAGAGTTTATGGCTAATGTCCTTCTCTATACAATGCAGGGAATTAAGCACTGAAGTTAGCAATATTACATTAGAATCTAAACCTATACAGTTCCTCTGGAAATTTATAATCTTGATGCTATGAGATGCCTCTCTCCCTTATGATGTCTCCTTATTTATTTATTTTTTTTGATGTGCCTTTAAGAGTGCTAGAGTCTTATTAAGTTGTCTCTCTCCCTATACTTCTGTGATTCTTGGCTTAACAAGTTTGCCTGAGCATTATATTCCTCTTAGCCAGTGCTAATAGAAAAGCCACTGCTTTTCCAATGAAAGGTGAAAATATCACAAAACCTTCTTTGAACTCAGTATAGTAGAGAAGAAAGGTGGCTAATAGAATTATAGGAGTCAGACTACAATAAGTTCTATATATGAATATAAACAAAGAGCTCATGATGTTCCAATGGTGAGAACAATTAATTTTGATCAAGGGAATTAGGAAGACAATTCAGAAAACATGTTAATTGTCCAAAAAAAGAGAAGTAAGATTTCGACATGCAGATAAATGAAGAAAGACATTGTTAGGCAGAGAAGAACATGAGCAAAAATCAGAAAGAGCCATTCAGAACATGAAACAAGGAAGCTGTGGGGTCCAGACTGTGAAAGGCCTTAAGGTGGGGCTGTCTGAAATGTAGTCTGGAAAATTCTTAGCTATTATCTCTTGCTATTGCTTCTACTCTGTTCTCTGTCTCCTCCCTTTTTGGTGCTCCCCTTATATATACATCATACTTTTCACCTAATTTCCAATCTTTACTGTTCTTTGTTTTTGTATTCTGTATTTTGTATATCTCCACTTTTATCTCTATTCTTTTCGTTCTGCTAGATTTGGATTTAGTTTGTGCTTCTATTTTCCTTAAAGTTAGGTTTTGATAAAAAAATTATTTCCCAATTTGGTAACATTTTAAATTTATAATGGTAAGCCTTGAACGGCAGTAAATACATGTGCATACATACATCCACACACGTGTGCACATGCACACAGAGTTAGTTTATAAAAATCGAGTGTTAAAAGAGAATTTCACATAAGATCATTAAAATGTGTATGTATTTTTTAATTTATTAAATGTAAACTTTTCTAAAAAATATTATATTTTAATTTTCACTGATGTCTCTCTTCCTTTATGTCCCTTAAAGGATGCTTTCTCTTTTTAGAGACCTAATAATTTGCTAAACTCTAGATAATATTAATTAGAGGAATAAAAGCAAAAGAACAAAAGCAAAACAATGTTCAATTTGCTATATAATCTCCATATGAGCTCCATTTTGTATCCTTATCTGTATACTGATCCTAAAGCCAAAACTTAAATAAGATATGTAATAGAGTAAGGCTAAATCATTTTAAGACTAAGATTTGGAAATAGTGATATTTAAACCATGTTATGTCAATGTATCATATAGTAAAGTTAGTGAGAAAATAAATATGATATAGAGAAAAATGCTAATAACTCAGAAAAGGTAAAGAAGAAAAGGTAAATTAAAACCTATGCCCACAAGACAAGATTTTTAATGAAGTTAAATTTGAATTAGACATTAAAACCTGAGTGCTTTAATCAAATATACCATTATACTGTCTTTGTACTCTAACATTTTCCTAATTGCAATCATACTTCAAAATTTAAAATTGCTGAAGGAGGGCAAGATGGCAGAATAGCATGGAAGTATTTTTGTGTCTTGTGTCCATGAAATGTAGCCAGATCAACACTAAACCATCCTGCACACCTAGAAATCTGATCTGAGGATTAAGACAACAATCTGCACAATCTGAACCACAGACTCGGGAGGTACATGGAGAAGAGAGGTGAACTGGGGGAGAGAGAAGCTGTGGAGGGCAGGGAGCTGTTTTTGCTTGTGGAGAGAGAATGGAGACAGGGGGACAGTATGGGAAAAGCACCCCCCCCCAAAGCAGCTGGAGAGAAAGTGGAAAAGTGGAAAAGTGGAAAAAGCTGCAGGGAATGAACAAAAAAGGGAGAAAGGAAGAAGGAGAGGGTTTAAATTCCATTAAGACTCTATAAACAGGGGCAGCACAGAGTCTGAAACTCTGCAGCTCAATACCTGGAAGTGCTCTGGTGGGAAGGGCGAATCCCCAGGAGCAGAGTGAAATCCAAGGGATCCAAGGGCCATGCAGGGAAAAGTGTTTCCCCTGCTGGGAGGACATTTGGTAGATGCTCTGTGGCATCCCCACAGCCAAAGGTGCCAGCAGATCCCAGAGAACAACCACGTACACTGGTGCTGGAAAAAGGATGTTAAGGGTGAAGCCTGGTGCCAGATGTGTGTTGTGATATGGAATATCCCTGAAACACTACTACACTATCCATATCCCTGAAACACTACTACACGATCACATGAACTTTTTCTGGGGCGGGCTGGCACCCAGCCACAGTCTCAGGGCATCGGCAGCAGCACAGTCCTGCAAAGGTTCCTGGGTGCAGCAGGCACCCAGCCATTGCTTGGTGAGACCCTCCCCTGGAAGGTCTGAGTGGGTCAAAACCGCAGTCCCTCAGAAGTGAGGGGTTGGGAAACACAGCTACATCTGAGATAAAACTCAGGAGGGAGGTGCTGCCTGGCAACCTGATGCTTGTTCACGAACAGTGTAAAAGCAGGGAGTGGATAGAAGCTGGAGACAAAGGAGGAGTGCACGATTGCTGATGGGGAGAACAGAGTTCCAATACTAGAGATTGGGTAGCTGGGTGATGCCATTTTCACTCCTTGTGTGCATGCACATACACACCTACAAGTGCCACAACAATCCACCCCAGTAAGTTAAGAAGCGCCATCTAGTGGAGAATGGAGCCATTACACTAAACCCCGCCCTACTGGCCCAACCTCACTCTTCAGCAACATCACAAGTCTCTCTATTTGCTTAGTTTATGGACAATGAAGTCCTTCATAATTTGACTTCTAGGGGAAAAAGATACAATTTCAATCATATTTCAGTCTGTTTGCTGGTACATCTATTCAATTTCTTTCTTTTTCTTTCCTTTTCTTGAATACCAAAAGGGAAAAAATGTATTTTTATTTTCAATTTTTATTAAAAATAGGTTTTAAAATTTTTATACCATATTTTTTACTTTTTTGTAAAATTTTCAAATTCTGTTTTACTTCCATCATCTAATCTTATTCTATTTCATTGTCTTCATTTTTCAAATTTCCAAAAATTTTCCTTTTTCTCTTTTTCCTTTTTGTCCTTCCCTTTTTACTCTAATCCATAAAGCTCCTTTCAACAACCAGACCAAAATACACCTAAGATATACCATCATTTATTTCATTTTTTGTGTGTGTGTTATTTTTAATTTTTTAATTCTATTTTTTTACCTTATTTCTTTTCTTCCTTCAAAATGATGAAATGAAGGAATTCACCCCAAAAGAAAGAGTAGGAAGAAATGACAAGCAAGGACTTAATCAACACAATTACAAGCAAGATGTCTGAACCAGAATTTAGAATCATGATAATAACAATACTAGTTGGGGTCCAAAATAGATTAGAATCCTTTTCTGCAGAGATAAAATAAGTAAAAGGTAGTCAGGATGAAATAAAAAATGCTATAACTGGGCTGCAATCTCGAATGGATGCCACGGTGGGAAGGATGAATGAGGCAGGACACAAAATCAGTGATATAGAGGACAAACTTCTGGAGAATAATGAAGCAGAAAAAAAGAGGGAGACTAAGACAAAAGAGCATGATTTAAGAATTAGAGAAATCAGTAACTCATTAAAAAGGAACAACATCAGAACCATAGGGTCCCAGAAGATGAAGAGAGAGAAAAAGGCATAGAAGAGTTTTGTGGGCAAATCACAGCAGAAAACTTTCCTAACCTGGGGAAGGACAGAGACATCAAGATCCAAAAAGCATAGAGGACTCCCATTTTTTAACAAAAACCAACCATCAACAAGATATATCATAGTCAAATTCACAATACTCAGGCAAGGAAAGAATCATGAAAGCAGCAAGGGAAAAAAAGTTCTTAACCTACAAGGGAACACAGATCAGGTTTGCAGCAAACCTACCCAAAGAAACTTTGTAGGCCAGAAAGGAGTGGCAGGATATATTCAATGTGCTGAATTGTAAAAAAATATGCAGCCAAGAATCCTTTATCCAGCAAGGCTGTCATTCAAAATAGAAGGAGAGATGAAAAGTTTTCCAGACAAACAAAATTAAAAGAGTTCATGACTACAAAACCAGCCCTGCAAGAAATTTTAAGGGGGACTCTCTGAGGGGATAAAAGACCAAAGAAGAAAAGAAAAAAGAAAAAAGAAAAAAGAAAAAAGAAAGAAAGAAAGAAAGAAAGAAAAAGAAAAAGAAAAAAGACCAAAAGCAACAAAGACTAGAAAGGACCAGAGAACACTACCAGAAACTCCAACTCTACAAGGAACATAATGGCAATAAATTCTTTCAGTACTTGCTCTAATCGCCAATGGACTAAATGCTCCAATCAAAAGACATAGGGTGACAGAATGGATAAGAAAACAAGATCTATCTATATGCTGTTGACAAGAGACCCACTTTAGACCTAAAGACACCTTCAGACTGAAAGTAAGGGGATAGAGAATGATCTATCATGCTAATGCTTGACAAAAGAAAGCCATAGCAGTCATACTTATATCAGACAATCTAGATTTTAAAATAAAGACTGTAACAAGAGATGAAGATGGGCATTATATCATAATGAAAGGGTCTATCCACCAAGAAGACCTAACAATTGTAAACATTTATGCTCCAAATGTGGACGAAACCAAATAAATATATCAATTAATCACAAAGATAAAGAAACTCATTGATAATAATACCATAATAGCAGGGGACTTCAACACCCCACTTACAGCAATGTACATACCATCTAAACAGAAAATCAACAAGGAAACAATGGCTTTGAATAACAAACTGGAACAAATGGACTTAACAGATCTATTCCATGAATATACGGATGAACATTTCATCCTAAAGCAGCAGTGCACATGGAACGTTCTCCAGAATAGATCACATACTGGGACACAAACCAGCCCCCAACAAGTTCGAAAAGACTGAGATCATACCATGTATATTTTCAGACTACAACCCTATGAAACTCGAAATCAACCACAAGAAAAAATTTGGAAAGATAACAAATACTTGGAGACTAAAGAACATCCTACTAAAGAATGAATGGGCTAACCAAGACGTTAAAGAGGAAATTAAAAGGTACATGGAAGCCAATGAAAATGATAACACCATAGCCCAGAACCTCTGGGACACAGCAAAGGTGGTTATTAGAGGAAAGTATATAGCAATCTAGACCTTCCTAAAGAAGGAAGAAATGTCTCAGATACACAACCTAACCTTACACCTTAAAGAGCTAGAAAAATAACAGCAAATAAAACACCAAGCCAGCGCAAGACAGGAAATAATAAAGATTAAAGCAGAAATCAATGCTCCAAAATTAACAGTAGAACAGATCAATGAAACCAGAAGCTGGTTCTTTGAAACAATTAACAAAAGTGATAAACCACTGGCCAGTTTGATCAAAAAGAAAAAGGAAAGGACCCAAATGAATAAAGTCAAGAATGAAAGAGGAGAGATCACAACCAACACAGCAGAAACACAAACAATAATAAGAGAATATTACCAGCAATCATACGCCAAAGGAAAAAAAAGGGGTCTATCTGGAAGAAATCGACAAATTCCTAGAAACATAAACTACCAAAACTGAAACAGGAAGAAATAGAAAATTTGAACACACCCATAACCAGCAAAGAAATTGAGTTAATAACCAAAAATCTACCAAAAAACAAAGAGTCCAGGGCCAGATGGCTTTTCCAGGGGAATTATACCAAACATTTAATGAAGAGTTAACACCTATTCTCTTGAAGCTGTTCCAAAAAATAGAAATGGAAGGAAAACTTCCAAACTCTTTCTAGGAAGCTTGTATTACCTTGACTCCCAAGCCTGACAAAGACCCCACTAAAAAGGGAAACTATAGACCCATTTCCCTGATGAACATAGATGAAAAAATCCTCAACAAGATATTAGCCAACTGGATCCAACAATTACACTAAAAGAATTATTCATCACGCCCAAGTGGGATTTATTCCTGGGATGCAGGTTCAATATCTGCAAAACAATCAATGCGATTCATCACATCAATAAAAGAAAGGACAAAAACCACATGATCTTCTCAATAGGTGCAGAGAAAGCATTTGACAAAATTCAGCAACCTTTCTTGATAAAAACCGTAAAGAAAGTAGGGATAGAAGTATCATACCTCGAGATAAAAGAAACCATATATGAAAGACCCAATGGTAATATCATTCTCAATGGGGAAAAACTGAGTTTTCCCCCTAAGGTCAGGACTAAGACAGGGATGTCCATCCTCACCACTGTTATTCAACATAGTATTGGAAGTCTTAGCCTCAGCAATCAGACAACACAAAGAAATGAAAGGCGTCCAAATTTACCAGGAGGAGGTCAAAATTTCACTCTTCCCAGATGACATGATACTCTATATGGAAAACCCAAGAGATTCCACCAAAAAACTGCTAGAACTGATCCATGAATTGAGGAAAGTGGCAGGATATAAAACCAATGCACAGAAACCAGTCGCATTCCTATACACCAATAATGAAGCAACGGAAAGGGAAATCAAGGAATTGATTCCATTTACAATTGCACTAAAACACATAAAATACCTAGGAATAAATGTAACCAAAGAGGTGAAAAATCTATACACTGAAAACTACAGAAAGCTTATGAAAGACATTGAAGAAGACAAAACAAATGGAAAAATATTCCATGTTCCTGGATAGGAAGAAAAAATATTGTTAACATGTGAATACTACCCAAAGCAATCTACATATTCAATGCAATCCCTCTATCAAATATCCCCTATCAAAATAACACCAGCATTCTTCACAGAGCTAGAACAAACAGTCCTAAAATTTGTATGGAACCAGAAAAGACCCCAAATAGCCAAAGCAATCTTGAAAAAGAAAACCAAAGCAGGAGGCATCACAATCCCAGACTTCAAGCTGTATTATGTTGTAATCATCAAGAGAGATCAATGGAACAGAACAGAGAACCCAGAAATGGACCCACAAACGTATGACCAACTAATCTTTGACAAAGTGGGAAAGAATATCCAATGGAATAAAGACAGTCTCTTCAGCAAGTGGTGCTGGGAAAACAGGTCAGTGACATGTAAAAAAATGAACCTGGACCGCTTTCTTACACCATACACAAAAATAAACTCAAAATGGATGAAAGAACTAAATGTAAGACAGGAAGCCCTCAAAAACCTTGAGGAGAAAGCAGGAAAAACCTCTTTGACCTTGGCCGCAGCAACTTCTTACTCCACACGTCTCCAGAGGCAAGGGAAACAAAAGCAAAAATGCACTATTGTGACCTCATCAAGATTAAAACTTTCTGCACAGCTAAGGAAACAATCAGCAAAACTAAAAGGCAACCGACAGAATGAGAAAAGATATTTGAAAATGACATATCAGATAAGGGTTAGTATCCAAAATCTATAAAGAACTTATCAAACTCAATATCCAAACAACAAATAATCCAGTGAAGAAATGGGCAAAAGACATGAATAGACACGTCTCCAAAGAAGACATCCTGATGGCCAACAGACACATGAAAAAATGCTCAATATCACTCATCATCAGGGAATACAATTGAAAACCACAAAGAGATACCACCTCAGACCTGTCAGAATGGCTAACATTAACAACTTGGGCTACAACAGATGTTGGCGAGGATGCAGAGAAAGATGATATCTTTTGCACTGCTGCTGTGAATGGAAACTAGTGCACCACTCTGGAAAACAGAATGGAGTTTCCTCAAAAAATAAAAAATAGAACCACCCTATGACTCAGCAATTGCACTACGAGGTATTTATCCAAGGGATACAGGTAACCTGTTTTGAAGGGGAACATGCACACCAATGTTTGTAGCAGCACTATCGACAATAGCCAAAGTATGGAAAGAGCCCAAATGTCCATCGATGGATGAATGGACAAAGAAGATGTACTACATATATACAATAGAGTATTACTCGGCAATCAAAAAGAATGAAATCTTGCCATTCCCGACTACAAGGATGGAACTGGATGATGACTTGAAACAAAGCAAATGCTTGTAAGAGAAAACCTATATTTTAATTTTGTCTAAGTTGACTCTGTCAACAGTCCGGTAATATTTTCCTCCTAATACAATATTCCCTCTATATATGGCTGTTACTGGGAGCCACACAGTTTAGGTAATGAGGATGTAAGTTAGAGAGAACCTGATGCAGTTTAAATAGACAATAACTTTTGACTTCTCTCTCACTATGCTAATAGTTATATCTAAAAAATAGCAATTTTTAAAAAGATACCATTTCCAATTTCTTTATTACCTTTAACTTTTGGAAATGAATTCCATAAAACTACAAAATTAGCAAATGTCTTGAAATCTATCCATAAAACAAATTACCTCTCATTTGAACGTCTCATTTATTAGTGTACAACTCAATCTTAAAAAACAAAACAAACAAATAAAAAATCTGGCTCTCTTTCCAAAGATAATATTCTACTGGTCTTTAAAAAAGGAAACTTTATTTTAACTTTATACCCATCTCATACCCCAATTTCAAAACTCATCATTTATTTTACTGGTCATGGACATTTCCAAAATGAAATTTTATATTTTGTTCCCAAAGTTTCCATTTATCTGAAAACTGATGTGTTCCTTTATTGAAGAAGTTTGTCCTGCTAGTGTTGGTGTATTGGTCCAATATTCTTTATGCTCATCTTTACATCTGGAAGTATTTCTTGTGGTTCACTATCTTTATCTCCATTAAAAGCTGCTGCTACTAAAAGGACTTTTGGGGCAAGAGTTGGAACTATTTCTTTGGCTTACTTAATCTAGGTTTGATGGAATCTTTGTTGTCTGATTATGGTAAATTCAGACTTGCAGATTTTCATAAGCTTTGTTTGTTTGTCTGCAGCTTCTGGAGCTCACAGCTTCTCAGCATGGCAACTGGAACTTTCTCCTCCATTACTCTGGTGGCTCCAGACTTCTCTCCTGGCTGTCCATCCACCATTTTCCCTGCAGCCATACAATGACATAACCTCTTTATTTTATTTCAGTTTTTTTTCCATTCTATGAATACACCGATCCCCTTTTTGGTAAGAAACTTGGGTGTTTTCAATTTTTTTATTACAAACAATATGTCATTTTATACTGATGCAAATATATCTACATGATAATTCCCCAAAGTGGGATTGCTGGCCCCAAACTATAAATTACTGTATTTGTGATTTTGATGGTATCAGTTCTCCTCCATGGTCAATCCAATTGGCAATACATGAGAGTGCCCCTGAATACGTGATTCTGAAATACAGTTTTTCTAGCTTTTTTATTAACATATCCCAAAAACTGTTTTACTATAATAAGTACACATTAGTCTGCTTTGCATCCCTGATAATTGGACTTTGGTCCCTAATATTATTTTCCAGTTAAAAGAACTAGGATTCTACAGAAAGTAGGTAATACGCCATTTGGGGACATAAAAAAATCAAGATGGTCTGGAATATCTGGTTGCCAGGAAAACAAAGATGTTGTCTAAGTTTCTGGGACTCTATTAGATAGTAGAATTAGCTTAAATGGATTCCTACTTGCCAAGTTGTGATAACTGGATTACCAGAAGAAGAATAATATTATAGTTACTTAATGCAAGGCAAGTCTGTGGAAGATATGAATCAATCAATCATGATACTCAAAAAATTAGAATTTTTATTTTCTTCAAATAGTGAATATTGTCTTTAACTTGAGTCTATTCAGATGAAAACAATATATTTATTTGTGTGTTTATTTTCCTGATGGATAAAATCCACAATGCTAACATAGTAAGTCACTATTAATGAAGATTTTAAAGAAGTGCTTCCCCAAATTTGAAATATCCTTGCCCAAATGATAGGGGTAGACATGCCCTCTGTGAAACTTTACAAATGCTATAAAATTTGACTTTGCACATCACTGATAATTAGCAGAGGGTAGTAGGACATCAATACAGGTTTTTTAAAAATGTTAAACACCTTAATATTTCTGACAAATGAAAAACAAAAAACAAAGTAGACTCAATGACTGGATATTTTGCCATGATTTTCCTAAGTAGGAAAAAAAAAAAAACACCTAAAGAAATATGGGACTCTTATTCCAAAAATATCTATGAGACTTTCTGCTAAAATTCAGTGTTTTTCACCTACAAATCAAAGATGTATTATAAGTTACCTTGATAAATTATGATAAAACATTAAGGAAGTAGGTAAAGGCATTCTATGCACACATGAGAGGTTCCCAACAGCCTAACCAAGAAAGCTATGACATGATCTACAGCCAGAATATTGAGTCCTCAACAAGACTGACTGGAGAAAGATGTCTCTTTGATTTCAAGGAAGGGACAACAGAAGGGATGACAGCTACTCCCCACTATCACTGCCGTGTCAAATTCTAAGCCTGGATTCATATATCTCATTGTAAGAAGACATTTACCCAGACAGTGTAACAATACAATAGCAAGCAGTTTGAGTGTTTTGTTTCTTTAGATTTTTAGCTTCCATGTAATTTACATATAGATAAGTGTGCAAATCACGAATGTACACAAAATATTCATAAAGTGAACACACTACTTTAACCACATCCCAGGTCAAAAAGTAGATTATCATCAGCTGTCCCAAAAGCCCACCTGTGGCCCATCTTAACCAAAATCCCTTCTGTCCTATACAAAGATTACCACCACCCTCATTCCTCATGCCATAGATGATCAGCTTTATTAGAGAATATTCAAATATTGCATATATACAAAATAGCATACAAATCACATGTACAACTTTGAATTTTCACAAAGTGGAAACGCCCATATAATCAGCATCCAGTTAAGATACTAGAAAAAACAAGTCCAAAAAAAATTTTCCAACATCTTAAAAGTCTCCACCACTATAACTTGTAACATCCCTTTCTGGACTTCGTGTACATGGAATCACAATCGCAAGCATTTCTTTATGTCCACCTTCTCTGCTTCAACATTATGTTTGTAAGATTCATCCATATTTTTGTATGTAGCTGTAGTTTATTTTCATTGCTGTTTAGTACATGTTTTACTGATAATCTGCAATTTATTTATCCTTTTTGTCATTGATGGGCATTATGGTTATCTGTCATTTGAACTATGATGAATAGTGCTCCTCTGGGCATTCTTGCTTGTGAGTGTTTTTGACAGTCTTACAATGAGCCCACTAGAGTGCTCTTTGATGCTTACTCTGTTAGGGGACTGCAATTTCAGAAGTCAGACTGAATGCGGTAGTAACCTCTCCTCTAGCAAAACAAACCAAACAAACAACTTAAGAGAAGAAGAACTGCTTTTTGGTTCAAAGAAAAGTTTCCTAATGCAGTCACTGAAACCATGTTGTTAGCCAACAATCACCTTGGTTGTCCCATCATTGCTTCATTATTGCTTTTGGAATATTTGGGACAATCATCAGCTTTAACTGATTTTTTAAATGTTTGTTTGTTTGTTGATATATATTTAGACCATGGAAGGGGGTGGGAAGCAGAGAGAATCCCAAGTAGGCTCTGCACTTTAAGCTTTCAGTGCAGAGCCTGACACAGAGCTTGAGCCCATGAACCTTGAGATCATAACCTGAGCTGAAATAAAGAGTCAGACACTTAACACATTGAGCCACCCAGACACCCCTCATTGGCTATAACTTCTGAGATAAAGGACTTTAGGAATTCATAAGAAATGGATGTGGCTATGACAGATGAATACCATTGGGCATTTACAATATAAAGAGCTTTTTTTTCTTGTTACTGTTATTATCCTAATGGTTTACCATTATGGTGGAGATTTAAATGCTCCAACATGCTGGATCTGTGCTAAAATTCATTTTCAGAGAGGCAACCCCATAAGCCATTATCTTTTACATGGGATGGCATGTGTGACAATTGGAAACTCTGGATATGTACCACCTTATGATTTGTTTTCCCAAGTTATTTTTCTCTTCCTATTTCTTTACCTAGACTACTCACTGACTTTCATCTGCTTCTTTTTAGTCACAGTACAGGAAATGGTATACGAAACATGCCATCTCTACTTTAGAGACTAAAACCTCCACTCTTCCTTTGTTCCCACCCCTTTTAATTTTACTTTCAGGATGCTGACCTGAAAATTCTGTCACCCTTTGCTTTGCAGTTTCACCCTCTCATAATACTCAAGAGTTTTACTAACTCATAAACATGATCAAGTTTCTATCACTAAAAAAAAAAGAAAAAAGAAAAAAGAAAAAAGCCTCAATCCTGTGTTCCCTTTCAAAAAGAGCAGGGAGCTCTTCTTCAATCCTATGTCCCCTTTAAATACTTCCAGCCTGGGGCGCCTGGGTGGCGCAGTCGGTTGAGCGTCCGACTTCAGCCAGGTCACGATCTCACGCTCCGTGAGTTCGAGCCCCGCGTCGGGCTCTGGGCTGATGGCTCGGAGCCTGGAGCCTGTTTCCGATTCTGTGTCTCCCTCTCTCTCTGTCCCTCCCCCGTTCATGCTCTGTCTCTCTCTGTCCCAAAAATAAAATAAACGTTGAAAAAAAAAAATTAAAAAAAAAAATAAATAAATACTTCCAGCCTTCCCTACTCCACAGTCAGGCTCCTTGACTGATTGCGTTCACTATTTCCACCTTCCTTACCTCTGTGACTTGCCAATTCACAGCAATCTGGCTTTGGCTCCCACTGCTTCTATATAAATATACTTTGGCACATATCCCCAGTGGCATTCCACTTGTCAAATTCAGTGACCTTTTTTTATATTACATCTTACTTGACCTCATCAGCATTTGGCACTTCTGAGCACTTCCTTTGTGACGCTCTCATCTCTTTTCCTCTAGGACACCATTTCTCCCAGTTTTCTTCCTAAATTTTCTTCCTAGTTTATTGTTTTCTTTCCTTTATCTCTTCCCTTAAATGTATGTGTTTCTCCAAGGTTCTATCATTGGCCCTTTGCTATTCATTATCTATACATTATATGCCCACAATTATTCTCACTTCTATGGTTTCAACTATCGATCCTATCTCTAATGCAGATTCTTTTTTGGGTTCCAAATGCATCTGTGCAATGGCATGGTGGACATACTCACCAAAGGGCATCTCAAAATCAGTTTTTCAAAACTGGAGTCAATATTTCCTCAAGTATTCCATATGTGTCATTCATCCAACTGAACCAAAAACCTGTAAGTCATTCCAAACTTATCTTCTCTCTCCCCACTCCTCATTAAATTTGTGACAACAGCCAATCCTATTAATTCTATTGCTATACTTTTTTGGTAGTTTTGACATTCTCTCTATCAGTCATAAGCAGAGAGGGAAGTTCTAAATCTTCATTTTTCAGACACTTTCAATGCTGTTGTAAAAATCTCATAAAAGAGGTTTTTAATATTTAATATTACATATTTCTCATAGACTTTTCCACTGACAGAAAACATCTCCCATATCTTCTTTTGTTGGGAGTGAGTATACCCCCTCTTAGATGCTGTAGAGAAAATGCTAGGTAGAGCCAAGCAGCCACTATAGTCATTTCTTATTAACAACCACATTAATGTAAGTTCTTAAATATGGTTACCAGATAAAATACTATACACCTAGATAAATGACTTTCAGATTAACAAACAAACAAAAATTTATCATAAGTATGTATACCATTCAATATTGGGACATACTTATACTAAAAAAAATCATTGCTCATCTGAGATTCAAATTTAACTGGGCATTATTAAGTAAATCTGACAACCCTAGTTAAAGCTCTTTTTCTTCCAAACCCATACCTTCTAGGATGCAGGAAAAAAACTCTGGGGATCTAGAGCCACCAGATAGTCATCACTGTCACAACCAAAAAATTATTTAGAACATCTCCAATTTCCACTATGTTGGGGTTTAAATCACTTACCCTGGTGCCTGTGAAACACCCGGCCATTATTATGACCATATCACATTTCCTCTTTCCACTTAAGTCTCCTACCCAAACCTGACCTGGCCCTGGAATGTGTCCAGATCGAGGCAGTAAAGCCTGACTAATTTTTATGCCGAAGAATTGTCATCTTGTGGAGTTAACCCCTACCTCTCAAGATCGTAAGTTGCCTTAGGTATTCCCCTACACATTATTTTTTCCAGCCACTGGATACTGATTCCTCTTTCAGTCCTAATTGTATTTACAAACAACAAGAATTTGGGTTATTCCTTTGAACGATACAACTCCTCAAGAAATTTACTTAGATATTCTTTGTCTGCTTCTTTATACAGTTACCTGGTGGACAGCACACTGAGGTGATTCTCCTAGTCAGAAATCAAAGGGCATGCTTGGCATAATCCATCCTAAGGAGCTGTTCCATGAGTCATTATATACATTTCAGTCACTGTAAATACTTCCCTATCCGTATTCTGGGACATCAGGCAGACTTTCATGGAAACACTAGTTTAATTGGCTTTGAGTCTACATGCAGAATTCTTCCTGCAAGGCCACTTGAATTCTCTCTCATAAGTGAAGAATTTTGCTTCCTGAGGGTTCTCTACTTGTTTTGTCTCTAGGAACCATCCAAACCACCACTCAAAATTCCTTCCCCCATCTCTGGAAGAGATCTTGCTCTACATTATCCTATTTTTGGGTGCTAGTAAATACAAGTTCTATTGTCAGCCCCACAGAAAGAATGAAATACATACATGATTTGATCTTAACAAGTAGAACTAGACTAAAATTTATAACTAGTCTCAAAATATTCTCTGTCCTCCCACAATATTTTTTTCTCTTCTAGAAAGAACCCACATTTCTAAAACAAGTGGCATATTTATGAGCCAGGATTAAAAACAACTTTGGGGTCATAACTTACTAAGTTTTCATAACTTATTCATTGACCTAAGGGTGTCTAAGCCTGGTCTTCAACTGGACCATCTAGTGCAAAAATCAGTTCTTTCAAAAACTTTAATTCCAATTTAAGTATTGTTCACATTGCTCTCTGGACCAAAGGTACTCATGATTGATTGATTGACCGATTTCTAAATATACTTCAGGCAGCTTACTGAGAGATTGACAGATATTTTCTTATTTACTCATTACATCACTGTATGTATTTCTATTATGTACTAGGGCTCAGAGAAAATTAGTACCTTAAACTGGGCATCATAGCAAAAAAGTGGCAAAGCGGGGATTTGAACCTAGGTCTATCTGACTGAAAGTCCACCTCTAATGATTACACTATATCCCGCTACAATGGGGATAGTCAAAGGGAAAAAATACAAGAAAGGCCTAAATAAGGATATGGTGCCAAAACTTAACCTTGTCTATTTGGGAATATATGGTTTCATCCTTGCCCTGCCTCTGACACTTTCTTGTCTATTAGAATGGGAGGGTCAGGGGTAAAAGCCTAACTTACATATACTCTCTTATTTCCCCATCCTCGGAATGTCCAGTATGACATACATTTCCTTTTTTTCCATTGTGGGAAATATTTCTATGTCTTGGATCATGAAAAAATAAAAATGGTATAAATTTGAGGACAAAGTAAAGTTTATAAAAGACTGAGATATATATAAGTTGGAAGATACAACATAGAAGAGAAAAAAATGGGTAAAAGAATCTCTGAATAGTTGCTAATATTAATGTATTATATGGATGAAAGGGCATAAAAGATGATTCAATCAATTCATTCCTAATATTTAAAATAGTTTTGAAAACAGAAATAATGTAATGAAATGAACATCAGATATTGATCCATTCTGATTCCTTATTGAATAGGATTTAACAGACTGAAGAAAATCTCAGAAAAGTCTAGATACTAGAATCATAGAACATTCAAGTGGGCATATCTACATGATATTAACTCACTATAAAATAATATTAGATGTAATTTGGTAAGCAAGCCAGACACCAGGTGGGACACTTAACAAATATTGATTTTATCAGTTAATCAATACAGTAATTATGTTAAGGTGGGTATTATTATCCTCATTTTTCACATGAGAAAACTGAATCTCAAGTTACTTATCATATAGCTAAAAGTTGGCTGGGCTATTAAAGCTAGGGTTGCTGGACAAAGGTCCTTCTCCTTCTTCTTCACCTTATTCTTTCTGGACTATCCCTGTCATGGTGTAGAGGACATATGCTCAAGTATCTCTAGAGTGATTACTTATTATAAGTAGACTCCACAAATAGATCAATGCAAATTTTAAATTAATATGCAGCTGAGATGTATTAATCATCTTAACAATAAATTCAGAACAGTTCTAATTATCAACATATTAAGCCAAAGTTTGGGGAACTGCATTAAAATGTTGAGTAGTTAAAACATTAAAGTTGGAGAAACGTAAGTAGGCAAGTCATTAAAAACTATTTTTCGTGTTTCTTTTCCACACTGCAAGTTTCCTTTACAGGAACAGTTAGTAGCTCCTGACACCAAGTGGCCACTTTATGTACTGCTCTTAATATTCTTGAAGACTAACTGCCCTAGCAAGGGAAAAAAACAAGACAAAGAACAGTAAAATAAATGCATGTAATGAAATGCATTATTCCATTTGTTGCTATTTACCTATTTTAAGAACGGGAGAGTTTGGTTAGAGACACCAGTGTGTGATTATCAAATTCTTCATTATCTGGACTTAAACATGTATTTCCAGTTTTGTTGCTGGTACTGGCATGTGTGTCAGATTCTTGCCAGTGAACCAAGTGGTTTGATCCCTTTTGAGCAAGCTAACCAGCATTATAGCATGGTGATTAAGAAAAATTGGCCTCAGAATCAGATGAATTTGGGTCTTCCCACCTTCTTGTGACTTCCACCAACTGCACTCTTGAGACCTCTTCTAGCCACATGTTAGCATGCATCCCACAGCAGCATGTACAGGACATCATTAGTGCCATCTTGGCCACCAGCTGATGCTTCTACAGCTGTGTGTTGTCATCGCCTCCACAACCACAGCTAATGCCTTGAAACCTTAGCGCCAATGGACGCTCGGTTCTTGAACTACAGATTCAGTGAAAAGTTATGCTTTATTGTCCACAGAAGCTGAAAAGATGTCCTTCTCCTTTTTTATGCAACACTCTGTCTCATGAACACCAATGTTCTGCCTTGCACCCCCAAATGTCTAGCAGAACTCTAATGAAATGGGGTCTTGCAAGTCTGTCACCAGCCATACCTGAATTCTAATAGTAAATATCACCTAGTTGTAAGCTGATGTCTCTTTTGTATTCTTTTTTAAAATGAGGCATATGTTTGTTTATTTGTTTGTTTGTTTGTTTGTTTATTAAAGTAAGCTCTACACTCAATGTGGGGCTCGAACTCAACACTGAGATCAAGAGTCTAATGCTCTACCAACTGAACCTACCAGGCACACCCTCTCTTACATTCTTAACATGTACTCTAGGTTTCAAAAAATTAATTATATGCTATTGTGGCAATTACACAAATATTCTATGGATACAAGAAGACATGACTCTATTTTTTCCTGAGGAGCTTATCAAAATGTATGGTAAACCTCCCTACAATATTATTATGAGCCTAAAATTATAAATTACTCTTCCCAATTATTTGACCTTGTCTCTGACAGGTGTGAATCATGTTTGCAAACATCCCATTAAGCTCCAGCAGTTCAGGAGGTACACGGATAATACTCAGGTGGATATGCTTGACAGGCTTTGAGCTACACAACCATTATGGAGAAAGAATAAACATTTTAACTTTAAAAAATATGTCACAGATAATGTATTATTTCATATAAAATTTTTCACTGACAAGAGGAACTTTTAGGGTTATACATAATTTTAAATGAAAGTATACTTTTACATTAATATTTTCTTCTGAGGTAAATCAGAATTCATCATATATTTCAGATTTTTTTTGCTAGAACTTTTCAAAAACTTCACATAAATATATTATACATGCTTTTCTGTATAAAAGGGGGCTTTCTTGATTGATTCATTCCATAAAGACTATCCATATAAGTGAGCTTTTATAAGTTCTAGGAAACCTAGTCAATCAATGACAACAGTAGCTCAAATGCATTACAGCAATGAGTCATGATATTGATGTAAATGTTCTATATGAAACAGCACTAGGACGAGTTACATTTTAATATCTTAAAAATATTTGTTGAAAAGAAGACTTTGTTAGTTTCCAGGAAAAAAAAAAAACAAATAAGTTTGCTTTCTCTCTCTCTTTCTCTCTCTCTCTCTCTCTCTCTCTCTCTCTCTCTCTCTCTCTCTCTCTTTTTCCTGGAAGAAGATGCTATGTATCAGAGAATTAGAAAAAAGAAAGTAAGTAACCAAAAGTTTGTTACAAAACCTGAGTCTTTTAAAGAAAAAAATGCATTTATGATAGAGTGTGGAAAGGGGAAAATAGTATCTTTTCTGGTGGAGAATCCTGGCAGGATTAACCAAATGATGAAGGAACATCAATACCATATGGATATCATGTATCCCCTAGTAGAACATAAGAAAGTCACTTACTTCACCTGTGTGGCATTTTTCCAAAAACCAAAAGCCCCAGTGTAATCATGAGAAAAACAGCAGACAAGCCCTCAATTGAGGGACATTGTACAAATGCCTGACCAGTGATCTTCAACACTGTCAAGGTTGTGAAAGATAAGAAAAGGTTAAGAAACTGTCAGAGAATAGAAGAGACTATGGAGACATGATAACTATATGCAATATTGTACCTTGAAGTGGATCTTGGAAGAAAAAGAGGATGTTAATGGGAAAACCAGTGAAAATCAAATATTTATGCGATTTAGTTAAAGGTAAAAAAAAAAAGTATCTCTGAGCCACACAAAAAGGACAATATACTTGAAGTGAGCTTTTCCATTGTAATAGGTTATACTGGATTATTCAGTCTTTAGCAAACTATCAAAAGCCTGCAGAGAATTGTGACAGTATTGCTCAAGTCAAAGAAATTTCTTTTTTTAATATGTTTTTTCAAGTTTTATTTATTTATTTTGAGAGAGAGAGAGCACGTGCAAGTGAGCATGAGCAGGGAAGGGGCAGAAAGGGGGAGAAAGAGAGAATCCCAAGCAGGCTCTGCACTGTCAGTGCAGAGCCCAATGTGAGGCTCGAGCTCACACACCCTGAGATCATGACCTGAGCCCAAATCAGGAGACAGACACTTAACTGACTAAGCCACCCAGGTGCTCCCCAAAGAAGTTTCTTAAAATGGGTATTTAGATCTTCTCTACTGCAATCCTACTCCTCTGGACATTGGAGTACGGACATTGTCACATAATCAAGAATTTCTGGGAAGCAATAAGAGATTTTAGTTGTGCAACTATCTGAATAAATAGAGCATTAATTCAAGACATGAGGGCAGGAAGATATGATTTGTTATGGAAAATAATCAGTTTAGGTTTTTGACATGATGTATTTCAGGGACTTATGGCAGCAGTTCCATATTTGTGGCCTGGAGCTCAAGGGACAGAGCCACCAGGTGATATAGATAACAGAGACTTGGGAGTTACCAGCCTGGACTAGAGTGGGTTTCCCATGGCAAGTGACGATGGAGAGAAGAGAAGAAAACAGAGAGAATCCCTTTCAATTTTCCTGTTTCTGTCATCAGTGTCATGAGCACACAGTCATGAAACTCAACCAAATGAGGTAGCTGACATCACTTATCCAGCCTAGATGTCTATAATAATTTCAACTTCAAGGAAACTCTGTGCTATATTGTTACCTATAGTCACATGAAAAACTTAAGCAATCATTAGATTACTAACTTTTTCAGCAAGCTACAAATATTCCAGTCTATTATTTCACCCTTGTGCTGCAGTGCTCATTTTGACATCTGATGGTGCAGGTGTAGTAAAAAGGCAAAAAACTATCCACAGGTTCATGCAGGCCTTGAAGTCAATATGAGAGGGTCAAAATGAGAGAATTTTTTTCTGGTATCTACATCCAGAAGAAATCCTACTTTTTTTATTGCTTGGTAATTGTCAAATTACAAATTGTTATGATTATATGTAACATACACTCTTATGTTCCAATCCTAAAGAAGGAAGACATCCTTAAAGTCACAAGTGTTTGTCCATATAGATTTCCCAGGCTTTTAAAAAAAGATTTTCCTGTAAATCATTTTAGATTTTTATAGGGGCCTATAGACTTTGAACAAAACTTAATGGTGCATTTTTAAAAGTCGAGATACTGGTTTTGGTGTTTGCACTGAATTCCTTTCAATGATGTCATTTTGTTTACATCCACCAGCTTTCCTGTAAGAGCTCTTTGAGGTAGCTCTGCATTGTCCAGCTTGGAGTCCAGAGTGATCCATCAATTGCTAGCAAGCTGGACTTTTGCCAAAAATGTTTAGGTCGGGAATTGCTATAATTTCCCACAAGGCAGAATTTCCTGAAGGTGAATTTGACACTAGGAGATGGAAGAAGTATAGAGAATGATGTGAAAGAGGAGGTAGCATACCCCCCCCCAAAAAAAGAAAAGAAAAAAAAAGAAAAAGAAAAAAAAGACTTATCTTAAAGAATAAGAACTAAAAGAAGAATCGGCAGCAGATTAGTATTTGCCAAGTCCTTTGGGTTGAGCTCTCAAATCTAATTACGTTTTCTGAAAGGTTGAAAAGAGCATCTAGAATAATACCGCTTTGGACATTAGGTGAAGAGAGATCTAGAAAATAAAATATTTAGGAGTGATCTAATGTGATGAAACAAACCTACTTGGAAAATAATTCAGGCAGCAGTGTTTGGACTAAATGAAAGACAGAATGGACTTAAATGCCAAAGCTGGTCTCAGAAAACTTACTACTGTTCCTCGCTTTAGCCAGTCACTGTTCTACTCCTGCCTATGGCTCACAATCTACCATGGTGGGGGTCTCACTTCTCCCAAGCTCCATAGTAATGCTGCTTACTTTTTTCATTGCTTGTATTGCATGACCAGTATCTATTGTGTGGTTAGTTCCCATGTTAGACTATGAGCTCTCCTCTCATTCTGGCAACTTCCATTCCTGGAGAATTTATAAATCCTCACAATCACCCTGGGAGGTTGCTAAAACTATCTCTTTTATTTATTTGTTTACATGTTTACTTCTCTCCTCACCGAACTGTAGGCCCCAGTAGTGCCAGGATCACATCTCCCTCATTCAATGAAATATCCCTAGGGCCTAGAATAGTGTCTGAAATGCATTAGGTGCCTAGTAAACATTGATTCAATAAAGAATGATTATAGAATCATTAACCCCATTTCTTACAAGATCATATGGCACATAAGTGGCAAAGAAAGATCTGAACTCAGTTCTGTCTGACTTCAGAAATCAGCTGTGCTTAACTTCTGTATCAGTTAATGACTAAAACCTACTCACTGTCCCAGGCCATCAACCAATCAATCAAATAATCAATATCAATCTACCACACATAATACACAGGCAGAAAAGAGGTTGTAACTGGAATAGCACACTGGTGTAACTTCCGTATCTCTACCCTAACATGTCTCAAGAACTGAAATGCCGAGAGCATTTAGGGTCTTCTATTAGTAGCCAGAATTTTTGGAATACTCAATCTGAACCAGGATTATTTTAACAATTTGAGGCATTTTCTCATATAATGCTTATTGCACAATCTGAGGAAAATACTATTATTATTATAGATGATGCAACTGAACACAGAGAGTTCAAGTAATTGCACTACTTTACATACTGAGAGGGGCATAAGTAAGATCTGAACCCATGATGTCTTCTGACTATGCTCTTAACCATGATCATGCTCTTAATCTCTCTGTGAACCTGACATATTGGGCGGGGGGTGGGGGATTAGGGGGAGCAGTTAGCAAAGTAACCAGCTGTGTCTTTGTAAGGGCTAATTTTTCTTTCCAGTTCCTGAAACAATCTTAGAAATAGGAAGTACTCATTAAATATTTATAGAATTAATGTATGAGTGAATCTGATTAGCCATTGCCTTATAAAACTGTGAACCTAAGAGGATGGGGTTCAGTGGGAAAGTCGGAAGTCTTGAGCTTTGTATAATACTCCAGGATAGTGAGAATTAAAGAGAGGTATGTTAACAGAGGGGTAGCTCAGTGGGCATGGAGAGGATGAGGGAGGCTCTTAAAAAATAAATGGGCAAATAAATGAGGTCAGAGGACTACTACAACATATAGCTTTACTAATGGTGTCCCTGTCAATAAACTTTAATAAGTTCCTCTGAGACCAGCCTGGTGGCAAAAACATCACGAGTGAATGAAGCTTGCTTTCGTTCTCCACCTCTTGACAGATGTAACAAGTGAGGCATGTGGACCATGGATCTGTTCATACATCCCTTCATGACAATGTTCCATCCTTTCAAAAAGTATGGTGAACATATAATTTATTGTTTACACCTGCATATATGGTCACCCATTAATAAATATCCTTTGAGTGGCTGTGAGTCACCATTTTAGGTGTTTACCTATGAGTCACCATGTTAGGCCTATTATATAGGCCAGGCATGAGAAGATGCATACCTTCCATTTGGCTGTTAATTTGGGAAAAGAAAGGAAAGGATTGTCATAGGAGGTATCAGGACAAAAATCTCAATTGAACTTGATGACTGACAAAATATAAGGTGAGAGAAAACAGAGTCAATGAGTAAGGACTGACTCAAAATAAGCATTGGAAAAATCAAGAAAGGGATCTGGTTGAGGGAAAGGCATTGGTGAAAAAAGACAGTGATTTCAGTTTCAAACTATTGAATATTTGGAAATGGAATAACATCCAGATAGAAATATATATATAATTTAAAATATTATGGAGTTCTCTCTGTGGCAGTGATTGATGAAAACTTGAAAAAACTCATTCCTTATTTGTGGATTCCAGTGTTCCTTGCATTAGGCCAGAAACTGGGGTTACAGAGGATGATTAAATTTATACTCTCCTGAGGAAAATCCCTATGAACCCAACTAGTGGCAGAAAGACAGAAAAAAATTATGGTATAATAAAGAAATTAATATTCAGACCTCAATGGAAAAAGAAGAGGAAGCTTTAGAGAGGTAATTAATGAAATTATCATCAAGGAAATAAGTAATTATGTTAAGACAAATGTGCCAGAGTGGAGGTAAATTCAGAGAAAAGAATGAGGGCAAAAAGGAAATGGCCACCTCACCTAGGGAAAGCAGGACAGACTCTGATAATACTACACAGAAAATAAGATAATTAAAATTTTATCCACAGACCTTTTCTATTTTGTTCATTGCAGTATCCCCAGTGGTGAATATTAGGGGCAAATATAGGGGTTTAATCTTTATGTGTTGACCTGGAAATGTGACCACGGTTTTAAATGAGAAATGCAAAAGAAAGAGTATGTCATGAGCATTGCCAAATTATTTTAAAAAATGAATTAGGGGCTTTGTTGGGCATTTCCCACATTACAGTGTTTTTTTCAACTGTGAAGATATGGGCCTGTTAAACTGTTACTGAAGGAGCATGATATAGTATAGGCCATTCTACTTCCATATATATCATATAACAAAGGGAATGAAACAGAACTTGGGAGCTTCTCTAGCCTATATATCTATCTGTTTGGCGTGAAGTCATGAGACCCTCTTACATGCATGCTACTTAATACCAACCTCTCTTATAGATTAGATGGAAACCTATTGCTCAGTGTCTCCCGTGAGAAAGTTTGTGATTGGATAACATCACCAACAAATATCTGAGAATAGAGGGGAGACAATCACTTCAACAGAGAGAGGAAAAAGTTGGATCCATATGTTTAATTATAGCACACTTCTTTCTTCTTCTTTCCTAGACTTTGGGGGTTGGGAGTAAGGAATGATCCTTAAATCATTGATTATGGTTTTGAGATGCTGATCCTAAAACTTTTATGAAGGACAAGAAAAGTCCAAGAAAAGCCAAGGATTTCTTGAAGTAAAGGGCTGTTATAAAGGGGAATTTTCTCTATTAGATATTGAGTTTGTAGAAAGTTGTTATAACTAGGAGAGTGCAATATTGCTACAGAAATAAGCAAATTGACCGAATTAGAACAGGGAACTCAGAAACAGACTAACATCTGTGGAAACCTGATGTATGCAGAGGTAACAATGCAGACTCTGCGAAAAGGAGGACCTAGTCATAAAGAATACTGGAAAAACTTATTTTCAATGAAAAGAATTAATTTAAAATATTTAAAATTTACACACAATGTATGACTTAATGATTGCTCTAAAAAATAAAACAGATAAAACTAAAATTTCCTTTAATCACTATCCCCACGGCCAGCACTTATGCTCCCTTTCCTTGGGCAATAATAATAGCTAACATTTGTTTAGTTTGAAATGGAAATTTGGCCAAGGCACCATAAGACAAAAGGTACCACGTGTCAAAGAAGGTGCTGGGCCATATTTATAAATTTTTATAAATTTTACAAACAAGTTTATAAATATTTATAAACAAGTATCAAGAAACAAGCTACCAGCCTCTTATCCCTTCACTCACATCAATGAAATAAAAGTATTAAGAGTTAGAAATTAGAATGGGGAGGTTTATTTGGAGAATGATGCACACTGAGTCCTAGGGAAGAGACTGAAGAACATCGTCCCCTGAAGCCCAAGAAAAGGGATTTGAGAAACTCAGTATATGTCACATGCAATGCAAAGACCAGAGTGGATGGGGATCTGAGTCACACCTGGAAAATCCAATGGCAATGGATAACTAGCTGTTTTGACAATGTATGGAAAAGAGGTGACTGCTGTGGGACTAGACAGGACTTCCAGAATTTGCCAGGGTAAGAAATATGTGTTTCTCAAAGATCCAATGTGTAATAGAGAGCACTTTTGAAGCCATTGTCTTTGTTCCTATCAGGAGAAACACACCTTGTAGATGGAAGCAAGCGGTATCTTTGGGCTGAAAAAAGAGTAAGCAACTACCAAGAATAGGGATGTTTTTGTCCTCATCAGGGGAATTCCTTTGGGAGATTTCCAACAATGGTATTCTCCAGAGAACACACATAAGTACCAACAAGAGAAAGATTCAGCTTTGAACATCTACCAAGTCAGGCCTGCATTGATACTGGATTGCCATGACGGTACTGTCCAAGTAGGAACTTCTCTGTTCCTCATACAACTTTGTTTTTAGCAAGAAAAGATTCAGGTAGAAGGTTAAGTGAGGAAAGTAATAAAAAATTGACCAAGTTACTTCCTCGACTACACACTTCCTTCCTACTATAGAAAAGAACTAAGAGAGGGGAAGGGGGGAATATTTTGGGTTTAAAGCAAGACTGAAGTTTTGACTGTCACCTGGACTAAACATGTTGAATAGTAACCTGAGATTGTATTTTATGATTAGATAACTGTTTGTGTTACCTAGAAGTTACTGGAAAGATCATGATTTACATCCAAGGACAAGGGGATCAGACCCATCGAATAGATATAAAGGTATAGTGGGAGAAACAAACAGTAGAGC
Organism: Panthera uncia; assembly: GCF_023721935.1. Taxonomy (NCBI): domain Eukaryota; kingdom Metazoa; phylum Chordata; class Mammalia; order Carnivora; family Felidae; genus Panthera; species Panthera uncia. The sequence goes on from NC_064812.1 coordinate 29,224,188, forward strand.
TGTATGATTACATCCCACAGGTGATGCTATTAAATGTAATGATTTGAACTCATTTAATCCTAAAAATAATCTTATAGGAGAGGTGCCATTATTATCCTCACTTAACAGCAAATGAGTCAGACTTATAGAGAGTTTAAATAACTTACCCAAGTAAACCTAAGAAGTAATAATGGAGAATTGCTTCTTTACTCTTACAACAGGACATGAAAGTAGCTTCAGGACAGACAGAGGGTAGAAAAAAAGTTTGGACAGTGTGTGATAAAGGTTTATTTCCTCTTTCCGGGGAAGGTGATGACTTGAGAGTGGAAAGTGGCAGAGTCACCTCAGCGTGGAAGAGCGGAACACTCCCACTTGTAGTTTCCTATAAAATCAAGTAAGGCACAAAGGATATTATTGTTTTCTTGGGGTCAGAATTAGCCCAAAACACAAGAAAGGTATATATGCATGGTCCTGTTTCCGGATCTTCTTATCCATCCATCAAATTAGTCACTTATTACCACATTATACTGTGCCTTTAGTTACTAAAGCTTTAGAATATATTTCCTTGGGGGGGGGGCAATTTCAGCCTCTTTGATCTCTTTTCTCTAAGTTGGTATGACTGTTGTTGTACATTTATACTTCCATATTAATTTTAGAATTAAGTTGTCATGGTCCATTAAAAATCCTGGTGGATTCTACCTACCCAGGAATAGATATTATTTCTATTAGTACTTCTTGACTGACCTTCAGTGTAGTCTTATAGTTTTTCCCATAAAGGCCTTGCAAATTTCTTGATGAGTTGATTACTAGATTTTTATAGTTTCAGTTGATATCTTCTTCTAATACACCTTCTAGTACATTATGTTGGAGATGGAAGAACTATTGATTTTAATTTTAATCTTATATAGTACTTTAGATCTTATTTAGTTATCTAAGTGACTATCTTATTAGTACTAATGGTCCATCATGACTCTCTCTATCTGTAGAGATAGGTGTTCATTGGTGTAAAGAAGAGAAATGTGAAAATAGTTTTTTATCCATGGCAAAGATGTGGAAAGTCTCCTTTTGTTTTCAATTTAGTAAATTCTAAACATTGAATCAGTATTTTAATATTATTAATATTTTTCCTATCGTATTTATTCAGATATATGTGGGAAATGTGAAATAGATATTTGCTAGGTTTCTGGCATTATCCACTTACTGGGCTGGACACATTGTATACATGAGATGAAAATCCTCATACTAATCCCATAAATTAAGTATCACTCACCACATTTTACAACTGTAGAAAGTGATTTTGAAATAATTTAATAAGACCTATTGACTTGGTATAGCTGAGTTGATGTTCCTTACTTTTACTGAAATAAAGGGAAAAAATGAAGTAGAAAAGATTTATGTTAAAAAACAATGTAGCCTAAGAAGTGGGTTCTTCAAAAGAATCTCTCATGAGATTTGATTTTTTAGTTTTCTTCATATATTTAAATGAGTTGTTTAACCCAAAAGAATGTATTTAGACACAGAGACCATGCTAACTGAATAAAATAAGTAGTACTCTAGTTCAAGGGGGAAAAATAATGTCATGGTAAGGGACCTGCACCAACATTCCTTAGAAAGCTGCCTTTTAGACCAATAATGGAATCAATTTGGTCCCAAGATTAATTCAGCTAGCACATTAAGCACATGTCTACCCTGGTTCTAGAGAAGAGCTGAAAACATGCACGCTGTGACAGACTGTCAAATGCCTGCTCAAGAGTCATTTTCTCCTTCCGTACAGAGCCCTGGTGCAAGTGTCCTGCTGGTAAAGGACACTTCCCAGCCTGCTTGCAAACATGAGAGTTAAATGAAAGTCACTGGGTGGGGCTGCCAGGCAGCTTTCATGACCTTTCCTCTTTCTTCTGCTTCTAGTCTGGAGCTCTTCTGGAGTGGCTCAAACTCAAGCAGAAATCTAGGTCAGTCTCAGTAAAATTGAAAATGGAAACGCATACTAAGATTGCTAGAGCAGAAAGGCAGATGAAATATGGGGTCCTGGTGACTATGGAGCTGCCATGTCAGCCCTAGAACACCTGCCTCTGGACTTTACAAGAGAAAAATGAACTTCTATGATGTGCATGCCCCTGTCATTCTGGGTTTCTGATATAGCAGCTGAAAGCATATCCTGGTACAATATTTTCTAAGAAAAAGATACTTTGCGGCGAATTTCATATAAATGTGTATATATACAGTCTGTATCTCACATATACACATACGTGCACACACATGTATATATTGTATGTGTGTGCATGTATGTGTATTTCAGTACATATATCTTATGTGCACACACACACATATCCAATTTTATATGGTCCTTGAAGTTGTTACCTTGGACAAACTTGACATAGTTACTCTATTATAATTGCTATGGGATATTTGCTGTACCATTTGACAAGAGCTAGCCCAAGTTGTTGGTCAATCCATCAGCACTGCTCACAGAAGAAGCAGGGGGATGTGGAGAAGAAACAAACAAAGTAATTTTATTTTCCATGTGTGCACCCTTGAGGGGGTGTTGGTGGGGTGGGGAATCACTAGCATTTGTTCAGTAGAAAACCAAAGATGGCTGATTCTTTTTTTTTGATTAAGTGAGTTAGAGATTTCATATTATAAGTTTGACAGAAGTGTAAACTAAGGGGGGAAATTGGTTTTTAAATAAGGACTAATGTTGAACTGAATCTTTGGCTGGTTACACTTTATTTTGTATGAGTGGTATTAAAACTACCTTCCATCCTTCTTCCATCTGTCAGGCTACATTTTACTTGGATTATATCAGTACAATTATATCTTTAATAAAAAGCTCCTTCAAAGAAAATTGCATCTAATTAGAAAAGAAGTGAAGGAGGCATGTCACACTTGATGATATGTGGCCACTTCACTCAGAGAGTGTGAAAATCGTTTCTCCAGATGGCAGCTTCCTGCTTAGCTGAGCTTATGATCCCCAACAGTAGGATTTTTTCCTTTCTGAAGACCATTTACTTTCCTGTACATGTGTATAATTAATTTTTAATTATATGACTTGGCAAAAACCAAGTCAAACACCAATAAATTATATACAAAAATGAAAAAGGCATCAGTGATCTCCTTTGAGAAGCATTTCAAAAACAGAATATCATGTTGCTGACCTTCACCTGTTTTTAGGGTGATAAGTGATGATTAGCTACATTAAAAACAGTTCCATATAATAAAATTTGCAAATTTAGCAGGGCTTAAAGGTGGATGGAAATGATATATCAAGTCTGCTAAATCTTAATAAGCAATTTTCTTAGGTTAACAGGCAGCACATGCCTTCTTCCATGCATGTAAGAGAAATAAATAAGAACATAGCTGGTAGTTTTAAAAGTATTGTTTTGTTATTAGATTTTTAAAATAACCACTAAGTGGCAGGAATTATGCTGTGTTCTAGGATAACAATATTGAGCAAAACAGAGATTTCTGTCCTCAAATGGACAAGATAGACAATCATATGATCATATATTTATAGTCCTACTATCCTTTGAAACAAAGTACAGGCAGTTATTAAAGCATGTCTTAGAAAGAACTGATACATTGACAGCGGTCAGAAAAGACTTCACTTTAGGAGTAATAATGAAATGAGATCCCAAGAATGACTGGAAGTTAACTAGGTAAAAGTGAGGAAGAACTAACAGGAGGCCAATGTGTCTGAATGTCAGAGAGCAAAGGGGAGAAAGGTCCAGGATAAGTCTAGAGAGACCATTAGGGCCTTTTAGATCATGTTTAGGATTCTGGTTTTTATTCTAGGAACACAGGAAAGGCTTTAATATTTTAATCAGGAAAGTGACACAATGAAATTTATATTTTAAATGATTGCCATAAACTATCATATCGACACTGCACTATACAGAAATGAATGGAAGAGGTTAAACGTGGACCTAGTGAAAACATTGAGGACCTTGATATAGTCCCTGTGCGTTAAAGGAAATTAATCTTCAATATTACATTTTATTCAGACAGACTTCCTGTCTCTTCAGACATAAAACAAAGCCGTGTATATGTGGGCACACTATGGTGTAGACAGCAAGAATATAATGAAAGGAACTACAGGCAGACAGTACAGTATCTGCAAAGAATAATGATTAGACCTCATAGCAGATTTCTCATCAGCAACACAGAGGTGTGAAGATAATGGAATATTTTTAAATTGTGGAACCAAAATATTTATTAATTTAGAGTTCTATCAGATTATGAATTCTAATTGAAGAATGTGTAAACTAAAGATATTTCCAGACATACAATGATTTTATTACTCACATGCACTTACTAAATGAAATAGTAAACAGTGTATATTACAAGGAGAAAGAGTGAGCCAAAAATAAAGGAGTTGGATGCTAAATGCAAGGGCAAATAAATAAATTGAGACAGATATGAGTAAATATGAATAACACAAAAAATAATAGTTTTCATTTTAAAAACAAGATAAGGGCACCTGGGTGGCTCAGTTGGTTAAGCATCCAACTTCAGCTCAGGTCATGATCTCACAGTTCATGGGTTCGAGTCCCACGTCAGGCTCTGTGCTGACAGCTCAGAGCCTGGAGCCTGCTTCAGATTCTGTGTCTGCTCTCTCTCTGTCCCTCCCCTGCTCGTTCTTTGTCTCTCTGTCTCTCAAAAATAAATAAACATTAAAAAAACACAAATTTTTGTAGGACAGAGAGGGGTGATCATATTTACAGAATTTTAAGGTCCTTCTTATAAAAGAGGAAGATAACTATAGACAAAGTTAAGAGAATTAAGTGAAGTTTATAGGTTATAAATTTAAGGATAACCACTAAAATAGCAGAAATAACATGGATAATTTCTCAAATGGTTTTAAAGCAAAGGGAGGAGAAAGAAACCTTGACAAATCCAACAAAAAGTAGAAAAGATTAAAAAACCCAACCTTAGCATATAGGAACACAAGTAAGAAATCAATTTAAATATATCATCACAAAATATATAAATAGTAGATGATACACACATCATTAAACATCTTATTTCACTATCTCCTTCCACGAAAAGTCACATGATAAATTTAGCATTGGAATGGGTGGCTTTAGTGGGAACCCAGGCTCAGCTTGGTAGAGCTAGCATTTCATTTTTTAGAGAACCAATCTAGAAAGATTTAGATATGCCTCTGGTTAAAAGGCTTCAATACTTCATTGGCAAAGAGTAAAATGTATATATTTTTTCCTTATAGCTTAGATTTAAATGGGATTACATCAATTTCCTATAGAGTAAGTCATACTTTAAAACATATGGGCATAATTTCGCAATTGCTTATCCTTAGTGAAACCTCTTTGCAGAACAGATACAACTGACCTGATCTGACAGATAATCTTTCTAAATATACCACAGTGGAGGCAGCAGGCAAGACTTTTTACATCCCCTGAGGATCTACATCTGCTACAAGTGGCTCCTGTAGCAGATGGATGAGCGTGCAGATATCCTTATAGGCTTCCTAGTACCTTTGTTTACAAATTGTACTTCCTATTCATATGCAATCTAATCAGTTAGAAAGTTCATAAAGCCCCAGAGAACCTGTTCATTTACACTGTGCCATTTTTTTTTTTTTTTTTTTTGAAGTCAGAGATCCCAGTTCTCTTCTGGCTCAGTTGATATGACTGTGCCTTTAGGTCAAATGAAACCAATGTTGCTGCCCAGGCTGTAGCTGATTTGGCCGGATTTTGGACCTTATCTGAACACAAGAGAGGTCAGGTACCTCAGAGATTCAAGTTAGGTGGTAAAAACTGGTACAATCATGTAATCCCTTCTTGTTAGTGTAAACTTAATAAAAAAAGGAGGTGGAGGGGAGGAAAAAGAGTAGCTGTTTTTCTGAACAATGCCTAGTTATTGTTCTGGTAGTCATGTGGCTGTTGTACATCTAAGTCTTGCATGCCCTGGGTACGATGTAACATTGCTTTCCACGTTACTCTGTACAGAGAATTCCTACCATAAAACTATTACCCTTGAAGGTAATCTGTGCATTAATTTCTCTTTGTGACCCTAAGGATACTGGAAATTAAAGTAAAAAAGAATATACAGGACAGGGATATCAGTCAGGGAAATTCCAGGGATGGGGATTGAAGAGTGTAAACCCAGATTAAAGCAGATTTTATGCCAGGTGTTGGAACAGATGTTGCTAGGTGACCAATGTCAGAACAAGTCTTGCAGCAAGATGTTCTTAAGGTTGAACTAAAGACCTAACATCTCCCACTGCCTCCAACCAAGGCAGGACTAAGGAAGCCTTATAATGGGATTGTTTCAGGGACAAAGGAATTTGGGAATAAAGAGCTAATATAGAATATGTCCAGAATATTATTTTAGATGTGGTTTTCTCTAATGCTCTACAGAGGGAATTTCAATATTTTCTATAATACTTGCCTTTTTTCATAGCACTGACGCATTTACTAGATGAATTTTTTCCCAAGTAGTTAGAAATGAGTCATAAAATAAATGACATGTGTTTAACTTTCAAGTATTTCTAGCACCAAGCATTAGCAGAGTGAAAGCCTTCTAATATCTTCAATGGGTGAAATGTGTCAGATGCTTACGGCTTTTAGATTAACTAGAATCAATTTAAATTTAGTATGTTTCATCACATATAAAGCAAGTTTACTCAGAAACTACCAAGCATGTGTCAAGATGTTATCTGAAAGTCAGAAAATCTACTCTGCTTTAGAAATAAATACAGGTGAGGAGCACCTGTTTGGCTCAGTCAGTAGAGCATGTGACTCTTGATCTCAGGGTTATGAATTCAAGTCCCACTTTGGGTGTGGAGCCTACTTGAAAAAAAGAAAGGAAGGAAGGAAGGAAGGAAGGAAGGAAGGAAGGAAGGAAGGGAGGGAGGGAGGAAGGGAGAATCACTTCTATCCTGTATCTATCTCTTTAAAATAAATTTATTTTGTTGAGCATCTTAGGATTCAACCTAGAGTGAGAGAACACAGAATGTCTTAATGGAAAAGAAAAAAAAACAAAACTAAAGAGATCAGCTAAGATAACCTTTAGTTTTACAGAGGAGGAAATGAAGATCAGAAGATATATTTTTCTTTAAGCACACACAAAAACCAAGTTGCAAAATACTGGTCTTATGGCAACAACTCCAGTGGTCTTTTGGCCATAAAATGACCCTCCTGGTGTTGAACTTGCCTCTCCACCCATGCTGAGGGTGTAAATTCTCCACAAAAAGGAAACTGCTGTGATCTTTTCTTTGCTTCAGAAATGTGCTCCAGGTTTCTTGTCTCACTTACCCATTCATCTCACATTCCTTTCTACAGATTTCTAGGAATCTGTCTGGTGCCTGACCACTAGATGCAGTTTATCTTCCCAGTCCCTGTGGGAAGATGACTCAGTTGGGTGGCCTGCCCTGCCTTTGCATTAGGTCTTTCTCTAAAAGCTACATACCCCTCACCCCTTGGACTCCTCCATCTCAGCCTCATCCACTTCAGCACTGACATAAGTGACACGGCACCCTGCACCAGGTCCTGCCCATTCTCAAGACCCTGAATTTTGAGCCTGTTCCTAGACTCAGAACAGCCTAAAGTCCTGGAATAGTTTGGGAAGTTTTAGCCGTCTTTATGTTAGTAATTGCTGGGCCATCTAAAGTATGTATTCTTTCCTTAGTTGAATAGTAATATAAGTTCTCTGTAGATAATTTAGAATATGAAGAATTTCCAAAAGGAGAAAAAAATATCCATATTTTTATCACCCAATCATAAATATTTTGGGTTCATGCATTTGTTAAGTCATGTTTCCAGTTTTTTATTGTTATGAACTACATTGCTATGATCATTGGACTTCTTTTTTGTATCAAAATACAGTACCCTTTTATTTCTCTTGGATAAATATATAGGAGTGTAACTTCTCATTGTAGGGCAAGTGTATATTTAACTGCATAAAAATATACAAAACTGTTTCCATAAGTGGCTACACCATTTTGTATTCCTACTGTCAAAATTTAAGAGTTCCAATTACTGTACATCCTCACCAACAGTTGGTCTTTGCCCACAAAGACTAACTTGCCTGTACCTTGTTGTTATCTGGTGTCTTCAATTATTTTTTAAAGTTTAGTTATTTATTTTAAGAGAGAGAGAAAGAGAGCAGGGACAAGGCAGAGAGAGAGAGGGAGAGAGAAAGAATCCCAAGCAGGTTCTGTGCTGTCAGTGTAGAGCCTGATGCATGATTCATGAACCTTGAGGTCGTGACCTGAGCCGAAATCAGGAGTTGGACACTTAACCAACGGAGCCACCCAGGTGCCCCGTGGTGTCCTCACTTTTAAGCTCAAATTAAGCATAAATATTTCAAACAGACTTGTAGTAACAATACTACTCAAGAAATACCAACACCAAAGTTTTATACTAGAGTCACATTATTCCCTTACTTTCTATTAAGACCATTCTCCAAGATATGCCACCATAGCATCAGTACAGAACAGAGTTATCAAAGGAACTTGAAGAAGTTCTGACATATGTGAAGGAGTAAGTCCCACTAGATGAGTGATTAGAATTAGCTCTTTGGACTGTCCACTTAGGTGATGGGGGTCTGGGTTCAAATATGTCAGCACATTTTTCTCCATGATACTCCATCCTATAATTTCTTAATTATTAAATAGGATCAACTAGTGATAATCTGTACATTCTCTTGTCTTACAACATTATAGCATCTTACCTTCTCCCTTTATCAAGTTAATGTGTAGGATTTGTATAATCATATTTTTCTGATCTACTGCCACTAGACATAGAAGAGGATATAAGCTGGGATGTCAAGCAGAGTACAATCTATTTGAAAATATGTTCCCATTTATGGACAGATGCTGTACATCATAAGATACCAAGAGCTCTCCAAAAGTCAAGACGAAATATGCAGTCAAATTATTTAAACTGGGGATAAAGGTTGTACTGGAAGTCTCTAAGTTCATCTTCTTGGGCCATGGTTTGCTATGACAATGAGAGGGGATGCTTACATGTAAGAACATTACTCAATAGTTCAATGAGAAAACTGTTTGTGTGTGTATGTGTGTACACATGTGCATGTTTAAATAAGCCTTTGTCAGGGCACCTGGGTGGCTCAGTTGGTTCAGCGTCCAACACTTGATTTCAGCTCAGGTCATGATCTCATAGTTCGGGGAATCAAGCCCCATGTCAGACTCTGTACTGACAGGGTGGGGTCTGCTTGGGATTCTCTATCTCCCTTTCTCTCTCTCTCTGTCTGTCTTCCACTCATGTGCATGTTCTCTCTCTCTCAAAATAAATAAATAAACATTAAAAAATACTTTAAATAAGGCTTTGTCAAGATATGTATTCTTTGGAGCTAGGTTTGAGAGAGCTATGGCTTTGCTCTTATTATCTAGGTAGGAATGAGCATAATAAAGTCTTCCAAAGTTCTTAAGCCAAACTGATCACTCTGCCCTTATATGACTCTCGGGACTTTCAAGAGGGTAGGACTATAAAATAAAGAGTCTTAACACCAGTGAAATTTTTTCTTCCAAGTTGCTGTATTCTTGCCAAGTTTGATTCCTAGAAAGATTTAAAATCATTTATAGTTTTTCATTCATTTTGATATTTTAAAAACTGGAGATGTAGAAGTATTTTATCTATCAAGGTTAATCTAAGAGTAAATGAATCTTTGGAAATCATTAGAACCTGAAAGCAGTGTGGGAGTGAGATGGGAGTCCGGTACCATCATGCCTCACAACACAGATATCGCTACCCCTACTCCTAACTGTTGGAGTAAAGCTGTGACACCAGCTGCCTAGTTTGGGACGTGAGAAAGGAGGATTTTGAATTCACTGTGGTGAAACTTAAAGCTTTTATGTGAAAATTCTCCTCTCCTCCTGCTCCTTTCCCTTTTGAGGAAGATTGTGGCTGACCACCTGGTGTTCTGAATCATTAATTCATGGAAGACATTCTGTCAAGAATAACATGAAACAGGCAGCCTGGCAATGGCCATCGAAACCCTTCCAGCTCCCCATTCACTTTAATTCACTTCAGTAATTATTTATTGTACACCTACTATCATGCCCAGCCTGGTGCTAGGCAATGAGTCTTTCAAGGGAAGAGAGCACAAAATTCTTTCCCTGAAGATTTAAAACATTTATTTAATGTTGTATTTATTTTAGGAAGAGCAAATGAAATATTTCATGAAAAAGAAAAAATTCTTAAATTTAGGTGTCAAAGCAATATAGAAGTAATAAAATGAAAAACATATTAGCATCAGTGCTTGAGTTCTTACTGAGAGGTGCTACACATGTATATAGACATTAGGTGCTTCTCATCTGTCATCTCATTTAATTCTTAAAGCTACTTTAGGAGAAAGATACGAAAATTTCCAGGTTAAACATAGGGAAATAGACGTCTGGAATAAGACTGGTTAATTACTCTTTCTCAATAGCTGATTCTTTGCTCAAAGAATTGTGGGTCTCATGTCTATTAGAATCAAGTATATACACTTCTATATGACCACAATAGGTAAGGGAATTGAGTGAGCTAGAGAAACCACAAAAGCTCCCAGGTAGAACAGATTGTCAGGCATCTTGAGTTCGAAGCATGTGTAAGAGTGACAAGAAGGATCAAGAATATCAAAAGGCAGATGAGGTGGGTACAGAAAACCAACAAGGTAGCTGACACACAGTCTGAAATCCAGATTAAATGAGCAAAAAGATCCTGTAGGAACTGAGGAAACAGGGTCACAAAGAACATAAAGCAAATCACCAGTAAGGAGACTTTACTAGTGAGGTAGTTCTAGAACATGGTTCTGGTTTTTCATGGTTCTCAGGTGGCAGAAACACATCCTCTAGGAAGGAATGAGGCAACTGGGAGCAGATAAGTCAGAGTTGGAACTTTGATCAACGAATTTTTTTCCAACTTGAAATGTCTGTAATTAGAAAAATTTTCTTTAGTCTATATTTTCTTCATGAAGCCATGAAATAAATAATTTTCCTTAAGTTTCTCAATGCTAACACTTTGTTAACTGGCTATGCTTAACTGACGTTCTCCTTAGGTTACTCTATCTAAATATTTTGTGTTTTCCTTTTGTGTAGACATCCTGGGTCTAAGAACTGGTTTTTACAATATACTGGTCACCAAACAGGAAAATTAGTAGCATAGTTGCTCAGCTCCACAGAGAACAGCATGACTAGGAATTTCCTCTTTGGTTAAATCCTCTAGGTGATGATTTTGAAATTTGATGGTTATGCTCCTAATACAATTTTCCTTGTGCTCTTTCATACATTTAGAACATAAGCTTCAATCTGGCAAAGATCTCTCCATCAAAAAGAGATGTCTCGGGGCACCTGGATGGCTCAGTCGGTTAAGCATCTGACTTCGGCTCAGGTCATGATCTCATGGTCTGTGGGTTTCAGCCCCACATCAGGCTCTGTACTGACAGCTCAGAGCCTGGTGCCTGCTTCAGATTCTGTGTCTCCCTCTCCTCTGCCCCTCCCCTGCTCACTCTCTGTCTCTCTTTCAAAACTAAATAAACATTAAAAAAAATGAAAAGAAAACAAAGAAATGTCTCCCCAGTTAAGGTCATTATAGTCTACTTAGAATTTGGGACCAGAGGCGCAGGGTTCCTGAGTGAATGCAAGCACTATGAAATGTTATAGTGTCTGCTGGGTCACTAGAGGGCTGAATACTAGGTTCTTGTGTAGGAAAACAGCAAGGATTCAACTGCCTTGCTACCTGACTGCAGAATGTGGCTGTTTGGTAAACATGCAGCAATTAGCTGGGCATGAAAATAATCATGGACAACTTTAATATATACTTGAAAATGTTGTGTTGTTAGATAATTGCATTGATTTTTTTCTGGAAAGAAGTGAACATTTATGCTTTTTGTTAGTTTGAGATTCCTTTTTATATGAAAATAATCAGAACATGTTATTTAATTCTAGGAAGGTGATTATGTAAGGCAACAATATTGACAACATGGGTAGGAATTTGAACTACCTTTAATTCCATATTTTACATAAACTTTGCATATTTCTGTATTTTAATATGACTTTCTACTCACTATACCCTAGTTGCAGTAAAACTGGCTCTTTCTCCTAAAACCATATTCACCCTGATGACTGAGGAAATCTCTAAATCAGTGATTCTCAAACCACAGAGTAAACAAAAATCACCTAGAAAACTAGTTTAAATGCAAATTCTCCTAGCTATTCTGATGCAAGTAGGCCACAGAATACACAGTGAAGGTTAAATAAATGCCAGTGTAGGCTTTTATTAATTAATATAAATATATTTGTGTTTTGCTAAAAGCAATGTCAAAATTATAGTCCCCTTCATAGGTTGTATTATGATGTGGTAGAAATAGCACTCTCTTTAGATCCAACCTAGGTTCCATCTGCTTCATCGTCTGCCAGTTAAATGATTCAGGAGACATTTATTTCACCTTTAAAATGAAGTTGCCTTATCTGTAAAATGAAAAAATAAAGCAACAATCTATGTTGTGAGAGTAAATGAAATAAAAGCTGTAAATCTCCTAAAGCCTGTCACACAAAAGGTACTCAATAAATGCTTGACTTCTCTTTTTTCTTGATTTAGTGTTTTGACAAAATCATTTTGCTTCTTCTTGTTTTAAATCATAGCTGTTATAGGAAGTTCTCACATGAAGAATGCTAAAGGTGATACCAAGGGACTGACATCTTTCCAAACATTCTGTACAGCTGTCATTGCCTCCAGGGAGAGCCAGGACATCTCAGCACAAAATGTAACCAGGTTGTCTCTTGCCAACTCAGTACCAACATTGCTCCCGTTCAAGGCTGGGAACATTTCCCCCAAATCCCTCTCCTTCCTGGCTCTGGCTTCAGAGGCTGCTGAGAGGAGCTGTGAGACCTGGAAGGCAAAAGTGAAGAGGAAGCCATATTCTCAGAAACCATGGCGGCAAGGCATGATGGCTTTTTTATAGAGATCTCTGTGGTTGCCCTCTTCTGGGTCCTGGTGACCAGAAGCAGTGGTGTCTTAGACTCTAGCTCCTCTACTCACTCCAGTACTTCAGGCTGAAGTCATTACTGACTGTTTCACAATCCTCCATCCTGCCAGCCCTTCATTTTTCTAGTTCCTTCCATATGTGTACAAACCTTCATTCCTCTATTAATTTCCTGATTCCAGTGACACTTATAGTGGTTCTACTTTTCTACCCAAACTCCAACTTATATAACAGAGTACCCTGGAACTTACTCTGATATTATACTTCCTGGCTAATGTGTTTTCTAGCAAATATTTATTTGGTATAGGATATCTCCTAACCCACATTCCAATTCTCTTAAAGTACCCCCATGGAAATATATCTGCCATAGAGTAGCCTGGTTGTATTTCATCTTTAATATGTAGGTCTCTGCTAGTATGCAGGGTTAGGTATGCCAGGTTAATGACTTCTGGGCTGCAGCAAAGCACAGTCTAGGCTAGAAGAAGTCTAGGGTATATTCTGTCCTACAGTTTTAAGTGGAGGTGTTCAAAGAACAATTAACACTAGCATTTAAACTAGCTACTGGAGAGATGTCTGGGTGGCTTAATCGGCTGAGTGTCCAACTCTTGATTTCGGCTCAGGTCATGATTCCAGGGTCATGGGATCCACCTGAATTGGGCTCTGTGCTAAGCATGGAGCATGGAGCCTGCTTAAGGTTCTCTCTCTCTCCCTCTTCTCCTCTCTCCTCTTGTGCATACTCTCTCTCTCTCAAAACAAAATAAAACAAAACAAAACTAGCTACTAGATGTTTGATTTTAATCGTATTTTATAATATCATCCATCAGTTTATTATTTCATTTGCCAAATAGTACAAGGCTTTGTTTTCAAGACAGGATTTAAAACAAAACCTAAAATAAACCCAAACTTTAGTTCCCAGATGTGAATGTTCTGTCTTACAAACACTCCCTACAGGTAGATGAAATAAGGCTCCTGACACCAACTGGAGCAATTAGTTCTACTGTTGTCAGTGCAAGATCTGACTGTCAGCGGCATGGCTCACTTCAAGCCATAAAAACGCTACACTTTGTCAGATATGGCTTATGATCAAATTAGATAAAAGAATTTTACTGTGGAGTAACAACCATCATAGACATAAGATTGATAGTTCCTGCTAGCGCTATTTTGCTTTTGGTATTTGCTTATTTGCTTTGTTTTCATTTTAGCCTAGAAGACACCTAAATTATAGAATACCTCTTGTGAGAGAGAAACATGATGATATTCACATATTGATCATTTGAGTCAGATATTCTTATCCTCATATTATAGATGAGCAAATTGGAGCTGAGAAAGTTAATAAACTGATTCAAGGTAATTAGATAGGAAGTGACAGACCTAGTATCCAGTCCCTGGTCTGTTTGATTCGATAATGAGTGTACTTCCCACTCTTCCAGTTTGCTTCACATTATCAGTCTTATTATTTTATAAGAAAAAATAATCCAGAAAGAAGCGTTTCTTGTGACCCACTAAACCGAATAAAGAATAAAATTTAGTGTTCAGTTGCTGCCCTCTTGTAACTCCTTAGGGGATTTTATTGAAAATGAAGCCCTACGTGACCAGGATCTTTGTTTCTATGCACATCTTGCACAGTAGAGTCACAATAATTATTTTTTCTGCCAATCTATAGGAAGTCTGAACATTGCATGCCAGCAGGCATTTTTTGTAAGTGAGGCATTAGGTAATTCCTGATGTGAGTGGGACATTCTTCTGTATTTTAGCTAGACCATACTCGTTTTACAGAATTCCTCCCCATGCCTTAGTTTTAGGTACCTTTTTAAAATAAGTTATTAATTAAATAAAGTATCATTAGGAGCTCTCTTGCAAAGTTTACATTGTTCTGTGGTTAGAATAGTACCATACAAATAGTTATAATCCAGTATCTATGAATGGGTACATTTGTAGTAACAGTCTAACGACCAACAGGAGACATGAAAATCTCCCTATCCCATCAAACTCTACTCTCTCCCAGCAGAGAAATGGAATAATGAGGGGGTGGTTGTGGTATGGGTCAAGATCAAGGATCACAACACTTTGGAGTAGAGATTCAATATGAGACACCCCCTCCCCCTTTTTTGTTCAGAGATCATAGTTTCTTGGCTCCACTAGTGAAAGGTTTCCTACCATGTTTCATACAGTAACATAGGTCAGGGACTGCCTCTTACTGGTAGGTCTGAAAAGCCTTAGTGGACAACTGAGTTTGGTTATACTGTGTCTCTTGCCTCCTGAGTGGCACAATCTCAAGGACTAAGATAGGGGTAAGCTTTGGGTAAAATGTGCTGAGAATCCAGAGGAAAAAAGTTCCCATCTGTGTTCCATAGAATGTTTTACTTAGATATTAATGTTTAAAATGAAAGAGAGCATAATATACTGGTTTTAAATATTTACAATGTAGAATAACATCTTAATGTCTTTGGAAAATCTTAAGGAAGTCTCCTTACTTTTATTTAATAGTTTCTCAAACTTATTTGAGCACTGAACATAATTAATGTTTTTCTTGCTAAGTAGTGTTCCATGGGACACCAAGTTTGGGAAACTCTGGTCTAGATGCTAGAATAAAAGAGCAACAGGAGACCTTAAGACACATGCCAGAGCCTGAAACCCCACATAAAGATCTGGGGCCAAAAACCTGCTATGAACACACACACACACACACACACACACACACACACACACCAGTAAATCAGTTTATACTTTTTCCTTTCTAACAATACTGATCATAGCCACAGATCTTTCATTATAAAATAGCAAATTCTTTTTATTTGTATTGGTGAATTGGGCATCCTGTGTTATAGAGGCTTGCCTAAGTGCTAGAGGAATATAACAAAAGTGGTACTACATCTATCTTTTAGCTGCTGATTCTATTTTGAAGATAAATCAATTCTAATTGGATTGAATGTATTTTATGCTTTCAATCCTGTTCATTTGCTGCCTTTTGTTACATTCAGTCACATCTTGGCAAAACATTGATTCCTTTTGTCTAGCTTTCTTGTCTCCTGCAATCTTAGTCTAGAAAATTTTTTGAGGGGGCAGGGACTACAGCGTATTTTCTCTTGGAATAGTCACCCATCTCAAGCATGCAATGTTTGGCCAATTGCTCTTCATTGTATGAATTGTTCATCCAGAAAACAACTGATTGATCTTTTCTGACAATGGTGACATAGTTTGGTGACATAGCTTCCTTAGACTGAGAATGTTCTATTATGGGTAAAGATAAATAGATGATTAAAAATCCTACACTGATATTAGATGCTTGGGAAAGCTCTTAGAAAATGTCTTTTAAAAAAAAAAAAAGGAAATTAAACAATATAGATTTAAATACAAATGTTATTTGCAAATATGTAACTATAGTTATTTAAATAAATAAACTGGTTTTCTTTGTTTCATGAAGAGCAAATAATATGTCAAGGTTCTGATAAGAATGCAAGTCAAATTATACCCATCATATTAGAATACACAATAAAATGCATGTTCTTGCATTATTACAGGAAAAAATAGCAAGGGAATACTGGGTTTCCTGTAGCGAAACACTTTTAAATCTGAGAGAAAAATGTGTCCTCTGAAAGTTTAACTAGTAAGGTACTTGCACAATCCAAGAGATATGATGCGTTAAAGATTGAGGAAATGGACAATACTAGAGTTCCCTGGTACCAGACATATATATCTGGATTGGTAGCCAAAGGAAACTGCAATCTATCAGATACAAGAAACATGTGCTGGACTAATCACAATGAGTTGTTATTTTTAGACTGAAGCAACATCAATTGTATGCTGTTTTATATATTAATAGATGCTATATATTGCTATTCAGGGAAGATGGAGTCTTGAAAAGGAGAAACAAAAACTATTCTCCCTGCAAGGAAAGAATCTTGACTGATGAACTGAAGCACTATATTTCCTTGACAGGTTGCCCCAACAGAGGGAAGGAGTGCTCTGTTATCTCAGCTCTGAGATACTTTTTAATATCACCTAAATCCTTTTGTTCTGTATCTATATTGACCAGGCAAAACTTGGATTTTACACTGGCTACCCACATAGCTTACCTACAGTGGCAGTGCACATATTCACAGACAGGAACATTCCTATCCATTTAGACTGAGCTTTCTTGTGCCAAATCATCCTTAGGTCATGAAAAAAAAAAAATCTAGTTCCTACATTTGCAAAACAGAGGTCCCCTGTTCTTCAGATGTTGTGAATCCAGTTTAGTATTGTTCCTAAAACCATTTACTGAATAGGAGTTTGAACTTTATGGAGCTACCATGTGGTTTGCAAAATTATCTTTCCCAACCTACTGACCATTGTACAGTTCACCTTCCAAATAAGTAGACAACAATGATTTTCATTGTAAAATAGCTATTTTTTAACAATTAATATATTAATCATTGTCATCAAGTCTGATCGTTTCTAGGAGTGCTGACAGTACTGACTCCATCTTTGGCCTTCCATCTTGTTCACGTCTGTGCAATGACTTCCCTCAGGGCTATGTGTTCCAGACCCCTTGGAGATTTATGTATGCACTGACCATGAAAGAAAGTTTATTCTGATCCCCCTAAAGTTGTTTAGATAACTAGCAGAGATAACATAATTGCTTCCCCTTTCTCCCCTCTGGTGCATAGATGGTGCCATGATGTCTGTTAAATATTAAAAACCTTTGGCCTCACCACAATGACCTCTGCACATCCCCTTGCTCTATAAAAGCTGAGGATTAAGGTATGGAATTTGAAGAGAATAGCTGTGTAGCACCTGGATCATTGTCTGCCATATCCCCCTGTTAGTAAATTGCCCTGAATAAAACTGTAAATGGTACGGAGAAGCTCGCTTCAAATTTTGGGTTCAAAGTGCCTTCTCAGTCTAGAGGATACTTTACTGTCCCTTCACCTTCTAATATCATCCAACAAAATTCTTTTTCCACAGACAATACTACTCTATAGTAGTAAAATTCTTCACCCTCACAATAATCCCCTGTACCAAAAATTAGTTATAAATCAAATTCCCCCAAATTATTTATTCCCAACAGTTCCCATGTGTTATGATTTTTAATTTCCATAAGTAGTTAAAATTAATATATAGTCACTCCAAATAATTATACATATATGTGTATAGATGAATATGTTTTTCTAATTCTTTCACTATTAAAGAAGTAAAATAAACAGGAGTTTTATTACTTGCAATGAGAAATGGAGAAAATACCACTCCCTCATTTGGCTTAAAATGCATCAGTAAATAAAAAAGAACAACATAAATACAGAAGGAGGGAGAGAGAAAGAAAGAGAGAGAGAAAGAGAGACAGAAAGAGAAAGAGAAAGAAAGAAAGAAAGAAAGAAAGAAAGAAAGAAAGAAAGAAAAGAAAAGAAAAGAAAGATCAAAAGCAGGGAAGAGGTATAGAGATGTGAATAGAACCCTGTCATTATTATCCCTGTCTAAAACATTTCAAGTAAAACAGCAAAAGAAAAAAAATACTGGAATTTAAGTAAATGCATCCCTCAAATAATTCCTCCCTTCACTCACCACCAATTCCAATACCATTCCCTTCACACTCAACTCTTAGGACAGGGATGCATATCAAGAGAAATCATACTTAAGAGACCATGAACTGAGTGCATGATAGTGGGATGAAGAGAATAGGACAGGTCAGAACGATTTTAGGAAGTAGACTAGACAAGAATTGGTGAAGAACTGGCCACTGGGGTAAAGGTAAAGAGAGAAGTCTAGTATAACTTCTAGGATAATTGCTGCTTTAGATGGTTAAGAGAATAACTTGGAGAAAGACAAGACAATAACTTGGGGAAATTACTAAATCATTTTTTTAAAGTTTGTTTATTTGTTTGTTTATTTATTTTGAGAGAGACAGAGTAAGACAAAGTGAGAGTGGGGGAGGGACAGAGAGAGCAGAGAGAGAATCGCAAGCAGGCTCCTGCTGACAATGTGGGGCTCGAACTCATGAACCAACTGTAAGATCATGACCTGAGCTGAAATCAAGAGTTGGCCACTTAACTGACTAAGCCACCTAGGCGCTCCTGATTGATTCATTTTTTTTTTAATATAATTTATTGTCAAGTTGACTAATATACAGTGCATACAGTGTGCTCTTGGTTTTGGGGGTAGATTCCCATGATTCATTGATTGATTCATTTTTTAAAAACAGATTTATTGAGATATAATTCACATACTATATAATTCATCCATTTAAAGTGTGAAATTCAATGGTATACTCAAATATATGACCATTATTGTGGTCAATTTTAGAATATTTTTGTCAAAAAGAAAAAGAAACCCCATACCCTTTAACTGTCATCCCCCTATATACCTATCCTTCCCCTTATAGTCCTAAGCAACAAATAATTTACTTTCTTTCTCTAAAGATTCTAGATTTTCATATGAATGGAATCATATAACGTGTGGTCTTTTGTGAGTAGCTTCTTTCACTTAGGATAATTTTTTCAAGGTTCATCCAAATTGTAGCATGTGTCAGTATTCCATTCTTTTTTTTTATAGCTGAATAATAATAGTCCATTATATGTATATACAAAATTTTGTTTATACATTAATTCAGTAGCGGGCGTTTAGTTTTTTTCCAACTTTTGGCTATTATTGCTTTGTGGATATATATTTTAATTTCCCTTGGGCATATACCTAGGACTACAGAGGCTTTAAGTGGTTGTCTTAAAAATAATTTTTTAATTATCCTAGCTTCATTGGAGAGCAGATTAGAACTCCTCATGCTGTCATGATGGAATGATTGATTTTGAATAAGCAGAGTTTGGGATGCTTATCATTTATGTAGGTGGAGAGTTTGAATAGGCAGAAAGATATATGGAATGGGTAGCAGGAACAGACATATGCTAGATATGTGGATTTGAGAGTCAACTTGGTGGTAGAAGTAATGGTAGAAGAGTAACAGAATTAGAAAAAGGTCAAGATCAGAACCTATAAGAATGTTAACATTGAAGGTATTTAGTGAAGGAATCTGGGAAGAAGTAGTTAGAGAAGTAAAAGTAATCTTGAAGTGTTTTCTATAGAAGAAAAGACTCAGGAATTTCAAAGAAAAAATGGTCAGAAGTACAAGAACAAGGGAGAGTAAAGGAAAAGCTAAAATAATTCAAGATTTCAAGATGTAAAAAGCTTTATATTTTACTTTTTAAAAATTCAAGATTTTCAAGATATTAAAAAATTACAAGATTGACACATGTTATTGAATTTGACAGTTAGAAAGATATCAGTGAGATTTTGCCAGAATGGTTGGGTGTCCTGTGGGCGGGGAAACCAGATTGTAGTGGGTGGATGTGAAAGAAGATGGGGTTGAGGGTTGTGTAAACTATTAGGAGTTTGGAGTAAGGCTGGGGCCTAATCCTACCACTTAACTCTGACTCTCCATTGTGGCCAATGCTGTCTACACATAAAGAACAGACAAGCAAGATGGAGATCACAGCTTTATTCAGGGAGCACAGGAAATGTCTGGATTGGAAAAACGTGGTGGGTCTCTGACCACATACAACCAGGTCCTCAAGCACTCATCTGACCTGATTTACCCCATCTATGGTAAGTTGAGGAGCTAGCACAGTAAGGGAATAGACCTGCCAGGCCTCCTAGAGGTAGATCATACCCAATCTGCTTACATTTTAAGAGAGGGACTGAGAAGAGTCTTAGACCTTTTTTTTTTTTAATGTTTATTTATTTTTGACAGAGACCGCACGCACATGAGTGGGGGAGGGGCAGAGAAAGAGGGAAACACAGAATCCAAAGCAGGCTCCAGGTTCCGAGCTGTCAGCACAGAGCCCAACGCAGGGCTTAAACTCACGGACTGTGAGATCATGGCCTGAGCCGAAGTCCAATATTCAACCGACTGAGCCACTCGGTGCCCCGAGTCTTAGGCCTTCTTAAGAATCCATGAGAACTTCCGTGAGAAATGCAAGGAAACTGATTGCTTTTGGGCGGGCGGGCTATGTCAATTATATGCACAATTAATATGGATCAAGATAAATCAGATTTATCACTTTACTAGGGATAAGTGAGTAAGGAGAAGGTGAAGGCTAAAGCAAAGATGTGAGTGATGAGGTAGAATTTGAAAATTCAAACAAATGGAAATAATAGAAAGTCTAAAATCTTAAAAAAATATATGGGTAGGATTTAGATAACTTGCATATATGAACTCAAGAAACTTGCCTCGTTTTCTCAAGAGAGAGGAAGTGAAGCTGTATGTGCAGAGGGAGAGGGAGGGAGAGTGCAGAGATGGGTGGAGGTACCTATGAAAATGCACTATTTTTCAAAAGTAAGTAGGCTGTTTTAGAACAGATGTATTTAAGCCACCAAGGTGGCTCTGCTCTCCTCTCTAAAACTTGTAAATAATGAAGTCACATAGGTGGGTGGAGGAGAGTGGAGGAGGTTAATGTTCTGTGAGGTTCAACACATACATTGGAGATTAGCATGGTGAGCTAAGCCTTGCTCCACGTTCCCTGGTGCCCCCAACAGGATAGAATTTTAGGCTCTAGAGACCACTGGCCTCATCTAGAATAAAGCTTCACATATTTTGTATTCACTTTTGTGTTCCTAGTGTCCCCTTGGGAAGAGGTTTCCAAATATGTCTTTGTGGAACAATCAGTGTACGTCCATGATAAAATGTCCAACAGTCCAATAATATGAATAAAGAAAATGTGATTCATATGGTATATGCTTCTTCAAATTAAAAAAAAAAAACATGTCTCTTCTTTTAAAATTGTCCTTACTGCTTTGAGGGGACAAAATGTCCATTCTTTATAAAACAAGGAAAATGGGTGATTATTTTTTAATTTTTGTCTTTACTTAGTAATAATAAAAGTGAACAAGCATATATTTGTTCTTCTAATGTTTAATGAGTTCTTCTAGTCTGTAAAATCCCAAAGTCTGATCATCAGTGCTCTTGAGGGTATTTTCTAACTTTCTGTACTGTGAGCATAATTAAAGCAAATGGAGGAGGATAAAATAATTATTTACCAACTGGAATATGAGGCCCTGAATAATAAAAGAAATCAACATAAACTTCATTCTCACAGGTACATGCACATCAAAGTTCAAACCAGGGGGTGGTTAAGGATTCATAAGCTCATTACACTCATTGTGGAATTCTGCAGGCTAATTCTCAAATAGCTGCCATGGCAGAGACCATAGCTTATAATGTCATAGTCTCTGTTGCCAAGGCAACAACGCAGCCAGCAACAGAGGCTGACATTTGGAAACACACATGTGATTTCATTATTTACAAGTTATAGAGAGGAGAGCAGAGCCACCGTGGTGGCTTAAAAACATCTGTTCTAATGCAGCCTGCTTACGTTTGAAAAATAGTGCATTATCAAAGGTACGTACATTCAGAAAGAGGCATATGTAGACTCAATTCTTTCATCCGTCCATTCATTCATTCACTTACTGAAGCAACAAGCATTTACCTACTGAGCACCTCCTATGTGTCTAACATTGGAAATACAAGAGTGGACCACAGGCAGTCTTTGCTATTTTTGCTATATGCCTCATATACGGTGTGAATCTACAGTGGAGATCAAGGTACAGGGTCCTATCTCAGGGGAAAGGTAGTGCTCAAACAGGGGAAGACTGTGCTTCTTTCTCCTCCATACTCATCATGAACATTTGGATGGTGATAACCTATGCTACTATTTGTTTTTACTCTCGAATGGCGATTCTAATGGGGTATTTATCCTTCAAGATACTTTTGAGAGGGAAATTTCTAATGAAATAATTTTGATAATGCAACAGAGCATATTTTGTTCCTACAGATTCACAAAAACATTTCCCAGTAGGGTGTCTCCACAGAACCCTATTATGCAGTATTAGTCTTCCGACGAATGTACTTTGGGAAAAGCTATCTTAATGTCTATTGTAAAGTAAGGTGGTGGGGATGGCACTGCCAGTACAGGCATTAGTCATGGGCAACAGAAGGACTGTAAGCAACATAACATACCACACGGCATCAACAGAAGACTGCATTCTTAATTTATGAATCCCAAAGACATTATTCAACCTTTTATTACATCTTCTTGTCAGAAATAAGCGGCAGGATTTCTACAACTTAAAACGTTTTTCAGAACATGTTTCATTTATGTGTCATTTATGTACCTGCCCGATGAGTTTGAATTCAGTAATCTGAAAACCAGCCCTACTGGCTATGCTTAGGAATATTTAAATAAGTGAATGCAACACCTCATCTTAAAGCAGTTTTTTTTTTATTATAACATAGGTGCAAATCCAAATATGCAGATTTGCTGTACAGATTTGCAATGGGACAAAAGAGGGCATGGCTTGGTTGCTGATGGATACACCTTAAGCTAAGTTGGCTGTTAGGAAGTGATGCCTGTTGTGTGCCACTGGCTTTAGATTTAGTGAGCAACACCACGGTGCTTGCATGGCACAAGGGCTCACGCCTTGCTGAGTTGGTATTGCTTTTGAAATAAAATCTCTCTCCCTCAAACACAGCTGGGGACATTGGAATTCTCCTGTCTGCTTTTATCATCAATTTTATTCAGCTGGCACTGTCCCATTACTACCTGGTAATACAATTTAATTTGTGAGGGGAAGCGAAATGATAGTGCTTATTTCCTACAGAGGGCGAGGAGATTAAAAGAGCCACGTAGAGCCCCTGCTGGGGAGGGACTGCAAAGGTGTTATTAGATGGAGACAGTGCATAATTCGGATGCTCCTTGCAGCACCAGTGAGCAAATGTATTCGTGGGCAGGTGCTTCTGAATAGCAACACCGCCACCACTACGTGCGGAGGATGAGGTCTGCATGATGGTTTGGCTCGAAGCCGTTCTCTGAGACAGCTTGGTGCAGGCACAGATGTCCCAAGTAGTAATGCGACAGAGCAGCCCTCATGCTGAGAAACACTGTATTGTCTGACTCTTTTCTACACCCTCTGCATATGTTCTGGTATTTTTATATCCATTTAGCTCTCACACTTCACTGATCTTTTACATTTGTAAATTAACAAGAAAGATGATTCTGTTTCAAATGAACCTAAACTGAATTACCTACTAAAAGAAGACTGCCATTTAAAGGTGCGTATGTGGGAAGAAGACCACCCGTTTACCCACACCTCAGATAAATGTCAGTTGGGGACTTCTAAAGTGCAGATGAGTAAGAATGAGGTCTTGTCATTTGCAACAACATGGATGGACCTACAGTGTATGATATTATGTAGAATAAGACAGAGAAAGACAAATACCATAATGATTTCACTCATATGTGGAATTTAAGAAAACAATCAAAACAAAGAAAAAAAGAGACAAAACAACAGACTTGTAAATAGGAGGACAAACTGCTAGTTACCAGAGGGGAGGTGGATGGAGGGATGGGTGAAATAGATAAAGGGGATTAAGACCACAATTATAGTGATCACACTGAATAATGTATAGAATTGTTGCGTTATGTTGCATACCCGAAACTAATATAACACTGTGTGTTAATTATTCTTTTTTAAATGTACTCAATAGTTGAGATTTAATACAAATAATAATTAAAAAAATAAAATGCAGAGGCACCTGGGTGGCTCAGTCAGTTAAGCGTCCGACTCTTGACTTTGGTGCAGGTCACGATGTCATTGTTTATGGGGCTGAACCCTGCATCGGGCTTTGTGCTGGTAGCTTGGAGCTTGCTTGAGATTCTCTCTCTCCCTCGTTGTCTGCCCCTGCCCTATCTATCTCTCAAAATAAATAAAAATAAAATAAAGAAAATGCACATCAATATTATTTTGTAGGATGTAAGGAAGTCACAGAAATCTAGTAGTTAGGAGAAATCAAAAGCAAAGGCTTTGGGGCTTGTAGCTCTCTTTGCAATGAGACATTTCCAATTTGGGTCATGCCAGTTTCATTCATTCCTTCTTTGCTACTCTGGACCAGACTATCTAATACATGCTGGTTGATACATAAAAATGAATGAGACTAGATTATGGTATATGGCATCAGATATAACTAGATTTGAAACCAAGCTTTTCAATGTAAGAGCAATATGTAACTTCTTAACATTTCTAAATAATTTCCTCAACTATGTAACAGGGATAACATTGGAACTTATTTTATAAAAAAATATTGTGAAGATCAGGCAATGCATATGAATGTTTTATGTAGTGTTTGGCATAGAACATGCTTATTAAATAATATCTACTATTTTTCTCTAAAAATGAATAATCTGTCAAGAACTTAAAAAGATGAAGTACAGGCCTTATTCGGATATAGGTGTATGCATACTTGTGTGCTTGTATCAGTATGTTTTCTTTTTCAGTTGAAGGTGAAAAAGCTTAAGGAAAGTCACCCCATACTTGTTTGAGCTCGAGTTCTACCCCTCTGTGCCATTAGAGATGATTTCGACTAAAAGTGAACTTGGTTTTCAAGGGTGTTTGGAAGTCACCAAAATGCTATGGAGAGCAGTGAGGAAGCACTCTGGATTTATAATTCTACTTTTGCCACCAAGTTACTTTGAAGTGAGAATATTCTGAACAACACAGACTTTTAGAGAGAAACAAGAAAGTACAAGTAACCCAGAAGCACGGTGTGTAACATCACTCCTATTTATGCATCCATGCATTCTTTCACTAAATAAATATTAATAGCACATCTACCATGTGTCTATGAGAGTTATGAGGTGTAAAAAACAGATGAATAAGGAGTAAGGTCCTTAAGGAACTTGCAGCCTCAGAGGAGAGACAAACAAGTGAAGAAATGACATCGATGTACTATGAAAGGAATTATAATAAACAGAAATTACGCTGTTTGATTTGCAAAGCAAGTTTAGCCTCTCTCCTGTACTCAAAGAAACTGGAAGTCTTTTTTTTTTTTTTTTAGTAGGCTCTATGCCCAAATTTAGGTCTTAAACTCACAATCCCTAGATCAAGAGTTGCATGCTCTACTAACTGAGCCAGCCAGGCACTCTAGGAACTGGAAGTCTTAATTCATAAATAAATAGCAACAGCCCTTGAAATTCTTGGATAATTTTATTTCAACTTATTTTTTTCTACTTTTGCTCTAGGTATATCCTCTCTGCCCAACCTGGGATATTTTTTTGAGTTTATAGTACCTTTTCAGATTTTTTTTCTTTTAGAACAACTTGTCATTCAGTGTATTAAATGCCATCATACGCCTAGGTGAGGATACACAGAATTTAAAAATAAGAGTTACAATGCATTTTTAAGCAGTTCATCCAGGAAGAATTTCATCCTGTTGTTACTTTTGTTGCAATTTCAGATGGGAGTTTGTTGTTTCAACAGTAGCATTTCTAAGAAAAATACCACACCAATCTGTAGTTGAGGTCATGAGAAGGGTTGAGAATAGGGGAGATGAGATTTGGGGAAGTGTTCCCCAGAATGGAAGTTACACTGTGTTATACCTACCTTCTTTTTATTAAAGAAATGATAGCTATTATATTGCTTGGTGGACATTTACACCTATTGTTGTGGGTCTTATCTTTCTGGCAAAGTGATTCCTTAGGGTACAGAATCTTCCTTTACCCCTAATTTGTCTCACACTTTCATACGTCAACACTTTCTATACCATGCGATAAAACTTTCCTCTCTGTGATTCTTAAGTGTCTTAGTCATATTGGAAATCTCACTCCACTTTCATACATTATTTGTTCTCAGTATTGAACACAGTGAACACATTTTACCATGTGTCCCAAGAGTAGCCCTCACGAAGCTGTGAAATCTGTGGTTCATTTTGTGTGAATAAGAAGAGCTTAACAGTTATTATTCTCCACCAAAAGTCATTTTTTTTAAGCAGAAATGTCCAGATGATTCTCATCCAGGTGACATTTTGGCAGATATGTCTTCTCATCCAGGATGTACATGTTACATGTACAAATGATAACTACTAAGATTAAACTCGTCTGTAGTTTCTGATTCTTTTTAGTGTTCAGAGTATCATGTTAAGAAACTGAGAGGCTGCACCCAAGATCAAGAGGAAAGAATGCCATAATCAGTAAGACTGTCTGCCATAGGTACAGAGGTAAGTGGTACTATCTGCAATAAATAGGTTATATTTGCATGATTAAAAAACGTTTAACATATTTGTTTAGTTGTCTGAGAGAGCAGTATTGAACCACCTTGCTCGAAGCTCATCAGGATGCAGTTCTGCTCACATTTTACCATTCTTGGTATCATATTCTGGTTCTATTACATACGGTACATGAAGCTCCATGGGATATCTCTATAATTTCTATCATAACTCTGTTATTAAGAATACCCTTCATTACATTATTCAATATTCCATCTATAAAAACACAGCGAACAATTTCTTTTGGAGTCCAGCATGTGGAATGTATTTACGTGTACTAACTAATTGGTTTGCTCCCAACCAATAAACACTAAGAGCCACATCTCTCCATTTTTGCCCTGACTGCTGGAAAACCTAGATACAAATATTCCATTCAATTATTGGGATGTTATCCAACTTGGGAACTTGATGTAAATATCTCCTTATTTACAATGCACTTTTGCATTTTTTATTGTGTTCATTGGTTTTGGTTTATTATATCTATTCCATTATCATAACTGTCTCAAATACTATTTTGAATACGTTTTAAGATAAGGCGGGGATGCCTGGGTGGCTCAGTCGCTTAAGTGTTGGACTCTTGATTTCAGCTCAGGTCATGATCTCATGGTTTGTGAGATCAAGCCCTGCATTTGGCTCCCTGCTGTGAGTGCAGAGCCTGCTTGGAATTCTCTGTCTTCCTCTCTGTCTGCCCCTTCCCTGCTCGCACTCTCTCTCTCACTCAAAATAAATAATAAACTTAAAAAATAAGGTAAATATCTATACCTTGTTTATCTTATTCACACCCTTTCTTTTCTCCGGCTTTTCATTTTTTTCTAGGTATGATTTTGTGTTAGCCCAAGATTCCCTTGAAAGCAGAAACCGAGACAAGAGTTTTCATGCAGATAGTCTACTAGGAAAGGGAATGACAAAGTAGAGAGTGAAACAGTAAAGGATGGAGAGCCATCCCTTGGTAAATGCCACACTGATTTCGGGAGTGGACAACTGAAGCTTCATCCAGCCAAGACCTTTTGAGGTGTCAGAGAGAATATGCCCCAGACTGTCTACGTCACTGAGAGAAAGGAACAGATTCTTTCTACTACCAGTCAAAATGTGCCTCATAGAGTGTCAGTAAGTGCTCATATCCGTCCCATGCTGCTGTATCCAAGAATCCCAAGCCAAAACGACAGATATACTGTGCTGTCAAGTTATACCTAAGAAAATCTAATGCTGCAGCAGTGCTTAAAAAAAGTGAGTCAGTAGGATATAAGGCAGGATACAAGAGATGCCCTATATATGTTTCAACTGGTAGGACACCCCCAGGGATGTTACCTGAGTTTTCCTTCTCATCAAGACCTGAAATCTCTGTCTGTTGCAATCCACACTAGGTCGGCATAGTACTGCACCCATTCCTTAGTGGGGAAAGACTAGTGCCGAATCATCTAATTTATTGGGCAAATCTTTTTTTGGAAAAACTTGATGTAACGGCAGATAATAGGGATATAATCAAGGAGTCCAAAAGAATGTACCAGATGAGGATAGTTGAGGTTTTCTGAAATGTCTAAGGTGGTGGAGATTATTCCTTCTCCAACTACAAATTTGTCAGACACACATGGGGTCAGAGTAAATAGAAATTATAGTTGGTAATAGATTTTGAACTATAGGAGTTGCCAATTAAACAGAATGGAGATGCTGTTATAGCAAGGGCAGTACAAAACAGATACTTCTACACACACTTGCCACGGCAAATTAAATTTCTCTCTAGGAGCACAGAAGAAATGGTTTATCAGAGTGGACAAACTAAGACGAGGAAAGATATTACATTGATCTCTGTAATTAAAAGCCATTAGGTCAATACTCATTGACCAGAGCTTTTCACTTCATCCACCTTAGAACTGATACACAATGATTTGTTTGGTAACCTTTGTCTCTGAATCCATAAAAATGCATCATTTTTAACATAGAAAGCTATTTAAAAAGATTGTTTTGGAACAGCATGTGAGGTTTTTTTGCATCTCGCATCCATGAAATACAGCCAAATCAACACTAAACCATCCTGCACACCTACAAAATTGATCTGAGGATTAACACAACAATCAGCACAACCTGAATCACAGAACTCAGCAGGTATGCAGGACGGAGAGGTGAACTGGGGGAGAGAGAAGTTGCAGAAAGCAGGGTGCTGTTTTCGTTTGCAGAGAGAGGATGGAGATGGTGGGGTGGGGAGGAGTACGGGAAAAGCACCCCCCACAAAAAAAAAGCAGCTGAAGAGAAAGTGGAAAAGTGGAAACAGCCGCAGGGACTGAACTGAAAAGGGAGAAAAGAGAAAGGAGAGGATTTAAATTCCATTGAGACTCTATAAACAGGGGAAGTGCAGAGTCTGAAACTCTGCAGCTCTGTACCTGGTGGTGCTCTGGTGGGAAGGGAGAATCGCCAGGAGCACAGTAAAGTCCAGGGGGTTCTCTGGCCACATGGAGAGAAGCGGTTCTACTGCTGGTAGAGGCTGTGCAGCCACTCAGTCCCAGAAGACCCCAGAGAACAACCACATTCACTGGTGCTGGAACAAGGTCGTTAAGGGTAAAGCCTGGTCCCAGATGTGTGTTGTGATTTTCCATAATCCCTGAAACGGGCTGCTACACAATCACGTGAACTTTTTCTGGGGTGGGCTGGCACCTAGCCGCAGTGTCTGGGCATCGGCAGCAGCATGGTCCTATGAATGTTCCTGGGTGCGGTAGGCACCTGGCCATTGCTCTGCTCCCCCAGAGGGGCAGAAAGAGTCAAAGCCGCAGTCCCTCAAAGGTGAAGGGTCGGGAAACACAGCTGCCTCTGAGATAAAACTCAGGAGGGCAGTGCCGCGTGGCATCCTGATGGCTTGCTCACAGACAGTGTAAACGCCGGGAATGGATGGAAGCTGGAGCCAAAGGACGGGTGCACGATTGCTAATCAGAGAGAACATATTAGAGACTGGAGAGAAGGTGGGTGACGCCATGTCACCCCTCCCGGGCATGCGCATACACACCTACAAGCTCCACACAATCCACCCCAATAACCTAAGCAGCGCCATCTAGTGGAGGACAGAGCCATTACACTAAGCCCCCCTCACTGGGCCAACCTCGCTCTTCAGGAACACCACAGGTCTCTCCACCTGCTTAGTTTATGGACTATAAAGTGCTTCATAGTTTGACTTCTAGGGGAAAATTATGTAATTTCAATCGTACTTCAGTCTGTTCACTAGTCCACCTATTCAATTTTTTTCTTCTTTTTCGTTTCTTATCTTTTTCTTGAATACAGAAAGGGAAAAATTTATTTTTATTTTCAATTTTTATTAAAAATATTTTTCTTTAATTTTTTCTACTATATTTTTTTACTTTTGTGTATATCTTTCAAATTATATTTTGCTTCCAGCATTTCATTTTCTTCTATTTCATTGAATTCATTTTTTCAAAATTTCAAACGTTTCCCATTTTTTTTCTTGTTTTTTCTTTTTCTTTTTTTTCTCTCTCCCCCACCCCTTTCCTCTAATCTATAAAGCTCCTTTCAACAACCAGACCAAAACACACCTAGGATCTGACAGAATTTATTTGATTTTTACTTGTGTGTGTTTTTAATTTTTTAATTTTAATTTTTTTACCTTATTAATTCCTTTTCTTCCTTCAAAATGATGAAACAAAGGAATTCACCCCCCCAAAAAAGAGCAGGAAGAAACAACAGTCAGGGACTTAACACAGATACAAGCAAGATGTCTGAACCAGAATTTAGAATCACAATAATAAGAATACTAGCTGGGTTCAAAAATAGATTAGAAACCCCTTTTGCAGAGATAAAAGAGGTAAAAGCTAGTCAGGATGAAATAATAAATGCTACAACTGAGTTGGAATTTGGAATTTATGCCATGGGGGTAAGAATGGATAAGGCAGAGCAGAGAATCAGTGATATAGAGGACAAAATGATTCAGAATAATTAAGCAGAAAAAAACAGGGAGACTAAGGCAAAACAGCATGATTTAGGAATTAGAGAAATCCATGACTCATTAAAAAGGAACAACATCAGAATCATAGGGGTAGAGAAAAAGGGGTAGAAAGCTTATGTGAGCAAATCATAGTGGAAAATTTCTAACCTGGGGAAAGACACAGACATCAAAATCCAGGAAGCACAGGGAACTCCCATTAGATTCAATAAAAACCAATCATCGACAAGACATATCATAGTCAAATTCAGAATACTCAGGCAAGGAAAGAATCATGAAAGCAGCAAGGGAAAAAGTCCTTAACCTACAGGGGAAGACAGATCAGGTTTGCAGCAGACCTATGCAGAGAAATTTGGCAGGCCAGAAAGGAGTGGCAATGTGCTGAATCAGAAAAATATGCAGCCAAGAACTCTTTATCCAGCAAGGCTGTCATTCAAAATAGGAGGAGAGATAAAAAGTTTCCCAGCAGACAAAAATTGAAGGAGTTTGTGTCCACTAAACCAACCCTGCAAGAAATTTTAAGGGGAACTCTCTGAGGGAAGAAAAAAATGAAAATAAATAAATAAATAAATAAATAAATAAATAATACCAAAAGGAACAAAGACAGGAAAGGATCAGGTAACACCACCAGAAACTCCAACTCTACAGGCAACATAATGGCAAGAAATTCATATCTTTTAGTACTTCTCTAAACGTCAAGGGACTAAAAGCTCCAATCAAAAGACATAGGGTAACAGAATGGATAAGAAAACAAGATCCATCTATATACTGTTGACAAGAGACCCACTTTATACCTAAAGACACCTTCAGATTGAAAATAAGGGGATGGAGAACCATCTCTCACGCTAATGGTTGACAAAAGAAAGTTGGAGTAGCCATACTTATATCAGACAATCTAGACTTTAAAATAAAGACTGTAACAAGAGATGAAGGAGGACATTACACCATAATTAAGGGTCTATCCACCAAGAAGACCTAACATTTGTAAACATTTATGTTCCAGATGCGGAAACACCCAAATAAATATATCAGTTAATCACAAACATAAAGAAACTCATTGAAAATAATACTATAATAGTAGGGGACTTCAACACCCACCTACAACAATGAACAGATCATCTAATCAGAAAATCAACAAGGAAACAATGACTTTGAATTTTTTAATTTTAATTTTTTAAAATATATTTTTAAAATATATTTTTAAAAATATATCTGTTAAGATGGACTTAACAGATATATTCAGAACATTTCATACTAAAGCAGCAGAATACACATTCTTCTCCAGTGCACATGGAATGTTCTCCAGAATAGATCACACATGGGGACAAATCAGCCCTCAACAAGCACAAAAAGATCAAGATCATACCGTGCATATTTTCAGACCACAATGCTATGAAACTTGAATCAACCACAAGAAAAAATTTGGAAAGATAACAAATACTTGGAGACTAAAGAACATCCTACTAAAGAATGAATGGGCTAACCAAGACGTTAAAGAGGAAATTAAAAGGTACATGGAAGCCAATGAAAATGATAACACCATAGCCCAGAACCTCTGGGACACAGCAAAGGCGGTTATTAGAGGAAAGTATATAGCAATCTAGACCTTCCTAAAGAAGGAAGAAATATGTCAGATACACAACCTAACCTTACACCTTAAAGAGCTAGAAAAAGAACAGCAAACAAAACCCCAAACCAGAAGACAGGAAATAATAAAGATTAGAGCAGAAATCAATGCTCCCAAATAAACAGTAGAACAGATCAATGAAACCAGAAGCTGGTTCTTTGAAACAATTAACAAAATTGATAAACCACTGGCCAGTTTGATCAAAAAGAAAAAGGAAAGGACCCAAATGAATAAAGTCAAGAATGAAAGAGGAGAGATCACAACCAACACAGCAGAAACACAAACAATAATAAGAGAATATTACCAGCAATCATACACCAAAGGAAAAAAAAAGGGGGGCTATCTGGAAGGAATCGACAAATTCCTAGAAACATATAAACTACCAAAACTGAAACAGGAAGAAATAGAAAATTTGAACACACCCATAACCAGCAAAGAAATTGAGTTAATAACCAAAAATCTACCAAAAAACAAAGAGTCCAGGGCCAGATGGCTTTTCCAGGGGAATTATACCAAACATTTAATGAAGAGTTAACACCTATTCTCTTGAAGCTGTTCCAAAAAATAGAAATGGAAGGAAAATTTCCAAAATCTTTCTAGGAAGCCTGTATTACCTTGACTCCCAAGCCTGACAAAGACCCCACTAAAAAGGGAAACTATAGACCCATTTCCCTGATGAACATAGATGAAAAAATCCTCAACAAGATATTAGCCAACTGGATCCAACAATTACACTAAAAGAATTATTCATCACGACCAAGTGGGATTTATTCCTGGGATGCAGGTTCAATATCTGCAAAACAATCAATGTGATTCATCACATCAATAAAAGAAAGGACAAGAACCACATGATCCTCTCAATAGGTGCAGAGAAAGCATTTGACAAAATTCAGCAACGTTTCTTGATAAAAACCGTAAAGAAAGTAGGGATAGAAGTATCATACCTCGAGATCAAAGAAACCATATATG
Source organism: Panthera uncia (assembly GCF_023721935.1). Classification (NCBI taxonomy): domain Eukaryota; kingdom Metazoa; phylum Chordata; class Mammalia; order Carnivora; family Felidae; genus Panthera; species Panthera uncia. The sequence goes on from NC_064812.1 coordinate 29,257,713, forward strand.
AAAGACCCAATGCTAATATCATCCTCAAAGGGGAAAAACTGAGTTTTCCCCCTAAGGTCAGGACTAAGACAGGGATGCCCACCCTCACCACTGTTATTCAACATAGTATTGGAAGTCTTAGCCTCAGCAATCAGACAACACAAAGAAATGAAAGGCGTCCAAATTTACCAGGAGGAGGTCAAAATTTCACTCTTCCCAGATGACATGATACTCTATATGGAAAACCCAAGAGATTCCACCAAAAAACTGCTAGAACTGATCCATGAATTGAGGAAAGTGGCAGGATATAAAACCAATGCACAGAAACCAGTCTCATTCCTATACACCAATAATGAAGCAACAGAAAGGGAAATCAAGGGATCGATTCCATTTACAATTGCACTAAAACACATAAAATACCTAGGAATAAATGTAACCAAAGAGGTAAAAAATCTATACACTGAAAACTACAGAAAGCTTATGAAAGACATTGAAGAAGACAAAACAAATGGAAAAATATTCCATGTTCCTGGATAGGAAGAAAAAATATTGTTAACATGTGAATACTACCCAAAGCAATCTACATATTCAATGTAATCCCTATCAAAATAACACCAGCATTCTTCACAGAGCTAGAACAAACAATCCTAAAATGTGTATGGAACCAGAAAAGACCCCGAATAGCCAAAGCAATCTTGAAAAAAGAAACCAAAGCAGGAGGCATCACAATCCTGGACGTCAAGCTATACTACAAAGCTGTAATCATCAGTATGGTACTAGCACAAAAACAGACACTTAGATCAGTGGAACAGAACAGAGAACCTAGAAATGGACCCACAAACATAAGGCCAACTAATCTTTGACAAAGTAGGAAAGAATATCCATGGAATAAAGACAGTCTCTTCAGCAAGTGGTGCTGGGAAAATTGGACAGTGACATGCAGAAGAATGAACCTGGTCCACTTTCTTACACCGTACACAAAAATAAACTCAAAATGGATGAAAGAACTAAATGTAAGACAGGAAGCCCTCAAAAGCCTTGAGGAGAAAGCAGGAAAAAACCTCTCTGGCCTTGGCTGCGGCAACTTCTTACTCAACATGTCTCCAGAGGCAAGCGAAACAAAGCAAAAAGGAACTATTGGGACCTCATCAAAATAAAAAGCTTCTGCACAGTGAAGGAAACAATCAGAAAAACTAAAAGGCAACCGACAGAATGGGAGAAGATATTTGCAAATGACATATCAGATAAAGGGTTAGTATCCAAAATCTATAAAGGGCTTATCAAACTCAACACCCCCCCCCAAAAAAAACCCCCAAATAATCCAGTGAAGAAATAGGCAAAAGACACGAATAGACACTTCTCCAAAGAAGACATCCAGATGGCCAAATGACACATGAAAAAATGCGCAACATCACTCAACATCAGGGAAATACAAATCAAAACCACACTGAGATACCACCTCACACCTGTCAGAATGGCTAACATTAACAACTCAGGCAACAACAGATGTTAGCTAGGATGCAGAGAAAGAGGATCTCTTTTGCACTGCTGGTGGGAATGCAAACTGGTGCAGCCACTCTGGAAAACAGTGTGGAGGTTCCTCAAAAAATTAAAAATAGATCTGCCCTATGACCCAGCAACAGCACTGCTAGGAATTTACCCAAAGGCATACAGGAGTGCTGATGCATAGGGGCAATTGTACCTCAATGTTTATAGCAGCACTTACAACAATAGCCAAATAATGGAAAGAGCCTAAATGTCCATCAACTGATGAACGGATAAAGAAATTGTGGTTTATATACACAATGGAATACTACTTGGCAATGAGAAAGAATGACATATGGCCTTTTGTAGCAACGTGGATGGAACTGGAGAGTGTTATGCTAAGTGAAATAAGTCATACAGAGAAAGACAGATACCATATGTTTTCACTCTTATGTGGAGCCTGAGAAACTGAACAGAAGACCATGAGGGAGGGGGAGGAAAAAAAAAAGGTTAGAGAGGGAGGGAGCCAAATCATAAGAGACTCTTAAAAACTGAGAACCAACTGATGGTTGATAGGGGGTGGGAGGGTGGGTGATGGGTATTGAGGAGGGCACCTGTTGGGATGAGCACTGGGTGTTGTATGGAAACCAATTTGACAATAAATTTCATATTAAAAAAAATTAAAAATAGAACTACCCTACGATCCAGCAATTGCACCATTAGGTATTTACCCAAGGGATACAGGCGTGCTGTTTCAAAGGGGCACATGAACTCCAATGTTTATAGAAGCACTACCGACAATAGCCAAAGTATGGAAAGAGCCCAAATGTCCATTGATGGATGAATGGACAAAGAAGATGTGGTATATATATATACAATGGAGTATTACTCGGCAATCAAAATAATGAAATCTTGCTTTTTGCAACTACATGGATGGAACTAGAGGGTATTATACTAAGTGAAAATAGTGAGAGAAAGACAATTATCATATGACTTCACTCATATGAGGACTTTGAGAGACAAAACAGATGAACATAAGGGAAGGGAAAAAATAATATAAAAACAGGGAGGTGACAAAGCAGAGTCTTAAATATGGAGAACAAACAGAGGATTACTGGAGGGGTTGTGGGAGGGCTAAATGGTTAAGGGGCATTAAGGAATCTACTCCTAAAAGCATTGTTGCACTATATGCTAACAAACTTAGATGTAAATTTAAATAAATAAATAAATAATAAAAAATAAAAATATTGTTTTGTATTATTATTGAAACCAAACTCAAAGTTAATGAGGTCATCTTCTATGCAAATATCAGTGTTTGAGAAGACTTGATAAACACATGGAAAGTTATGCATTTGTAGAAGATGGGGTCCTAAACTAGTACTAATCTCTGCTTATTTTATTTTACTTTATTTTATTTTACTTTTAAAATTTATTTATTTTGAGGAGGAGAGGGGGCGAGAGAGAGAGAGAGAGAGAGAGAGAGCAAGCAGGGGAGGGGCAGAGAGAGAGAGAGAGGGAAAGGGAGGATCTCAAGTAGGCTCCGTGCTGTCAGTGCAGAGTGTGATGATGGGCTGGAACCTATAAACTATGAGATCATGACCTGAGTTGAAACCAAGAGTTGGATGCTTAACCAACTGAGCCATCCAGGCACCTCAATCTCTGCTTATTTTAATATTTCATTTTTTAGTTATTTCTCTTTTCAATCTAGTTCTCTGATCTGTGAGTTAGGATCCATATTATCATAAATGTTATGGAGCAATGGAAATTGATATTACTCTAGACCTTTATCATATTCTTTGATTAGATATTGATATATTTTATCATTGATCCAAAGACACTCCTTTTAGTAGTTATTGACTAACTACCAAGCATACAGAACAACAGACAATCTCTCTGAAAATGTGGGAGAATGCCTTATATTCTCCAGATAAAGAGTCATTCTCTTTCCACATGGGATTAATCTGTAGGGCGAGCTATAATCAAACTTTAGAACTCCTCAAGTACTCAGGTAACCATTGAATTGAATATTCCATAAATCAACATTATTTAGCCAGTTTTAAGATCAAGTGGACATAAATGAATCTCATAGGAAAAGAAAAAGAACATTGCTGGTTAGGAGGGGAGCCTCATTGTGATGAGTCTGTCAGGGTGATTAAGATGTCAACAGTCTCTTCAAAGTAGCTAAATTATTTATCAATTGAAGTGTTTCCCACATTGACAAATGTGTGTCACAGGTAGTCCATAGAATGAGCATGAAAACACATGGACTCGTTTAAAAACAAAGTTATGCATTTTTCAATTTTTAAAAAATTATTCTGTTTCTGTTAGTGAGATAACCTCAGTTTGGTGCTGTCTTGTCTTTCTAACATTTACTAACTTCCTTTTTCAATACATGAGTATCAGAACTTAGGCTTGTTGCTTTTTGTAGGCAAGAACATCAATAACAACACAATTAAAAATAGATGATCTTTAGATCTTACTACATACCAGGTGCACTACTAAGAACTTCACGTATGTAATCCATTTTTAAAACTTTTCAGAGAAGTTTAATGTATCATACTGAAAGGCACATAAATCATGTTTATAGTGATAATTTTTAAAAAAATTGAACCCAGCCTTTTATTTAGTACCTATATCAAGAAACAATATTAGAAGCATCACTCTGTGACTCCTTCCAATTCCTACCTGCTCAAGGATAATTGTATCCTGATTTCTAAAAGCACAGATTAATTTTCCCTATTAAAGTAATTACAGATATATCTCTTTTGCTCAACACCATGTTTGTGAGACTTATCCATATTATTGTGTATAATTACAGATCACTCATTTTCATTGCTGAATAGTATTCCATTTTATAACAGTATCACCATTTATTTATTCATGTCATTACCATCCATTACATTATTGCCCATTTGTATAGTTTCCAATTTGGGGCTATTAGAAGAGTGCCACTATGAATATTCTAGTACATGTCTTTTGATAAATACATTTCTATTGTGTAAGCTTATGAGTGGAATTGTTGAGTCATAAGTATGCATATAATCAGCTTTAATAGAAGAGTTTTTTGAAATGGTTATAGCAATTTACATTTGCACTCATAGTTTATGAGCATTACAATTACTCCACATGCTCCTTGATAGTTGGTACTTTTTAGCTTTTTCATTTTAGTCATTCCAGAAGAGCTGAAGAAACATACAACACACTCTGGACTGTGCTCCTAGGAATGTAGACGCACTGAAGAACTGGATTGCCTGTGTCTTTACTCTGATCCATACCAGCAAAATGGATATTCTTTCCCTATTTATTTTTTATTTCAACTTTTTAGAAATTGTGAAATAGAGCATAGCATATATACAGAAAAGGGATACAGTTTAAATAAATAACTACAAAATGAAGATTATTCAACAGCATCTGAGTTAAGAAAGAGAACACTACCACCAGCTCCCAGAAGACCCTGTGGGTCCCTTCTTACTCAAAATTCTACCTTTAATGAGTAATCGCCATCCTGATATTTCATGCTAATACTTCTGTAACAATTTCCTTACTTTTTTAATAGGTCCTCCACATTTTCCTGTCCATAGGTTGTTTTCAGACACCACTATCAGTGTCTTAATGAACAGAATTCTAATATATATATATATACATATATATATATATACACATACACACATACACACATATACACACACATATATATGGTGCGAGGTAGGGGTCAAGATACATATTTTTTGCACATACATATCCAATTGATGCAGCTCTATTTAATAATATCACCCTTTCCCACTGCATTTCACTGCCATCTTTACTGTATTTCAGGTGATTGAATATATGTGGATCTGTTTCTGGCACTCTATTTTATCCCAGTGATCAGTTTTTCTAACATTGCCGCACTATACCAATGTTTTGATTAATACAACTTTATGGTAGTCAATGAAAACTTCCAAATTTTTTCTGTTACTTCAAAATTGCATTGACTAGTTTTCATATAAACTGCATTGTATTTTCATATAAACTTTAAAATCAGACTGTCAGTTTATTCAAAATAAAAATATCTACAGAGATTTTGTCAGAAAAAAATATAATCTATAGATCAATTTATGGAGAATTGACATCTTTATCTCATTTAATTTTCACTACAATTCTTTGAGATAAGGATTATTATTATCTACATTTTATCAGTGATGTAACTGGTGAAAAGATCAGTTAAAAAACTTGTCTTACACCACCCAGCTAGGTAGTACTTGAGTCTAGATTTGTAACCAGAGTGCTGAACTCAGAATAGGGCTAAAATCTAATAACCTTTGGTTTTCATAATATTGAATTTTATGAGTACTTTGTATTTATGACCTACAATACAGGTTTCTAAATAAATGGCAAAATAAAACTATTTAATAAGTCTTAAACAAATAGTTTGGGTGCTAGGCAGGCAGTTGTAAATGAGAAATTGTGTGTAGGAAAGGCTGACTGTGTTTCCAGGAAACTTTGACCAATTGAAAGTGCTTTCTTGGCGGCTACTCAATTAATGTAAACTTGTTTGGGACAATAACTAGTCAAAGATATCTAGTTTATGTCATTGGCATTGATGCAGGTAGTTTCCTGGATTTTACTCCTGCTCGCTGGATGATATGTAATTCCAAAATCATTAGCTATACCAAAAAAAATTAGGAACTAAGAATGGAAACTAGGACCCAACCCTATTCCAAGCTGTTTAGAATTGACATCTCATCCATCAAACAGTGATTTTCAAAAACTCTCATTCTGATATTACTAACTTTTGAAAAGCAAGACTAACTTGAGATTTACAATAAAATTATTTTGCTTGGGAAATAGAGACATCCGGTTATGAGGGAACTGAGAATACAATCCTGAAATTTGCCCCAAAGTATAAAATTCTATTATTTTATGAAATCAAAGAGATGAAATAGGTTATTGAATAGTGCAGAAATTTTTTTTTGTTATCCTATACCATTTTCTTGGTGAAAATGAAACAGAGGTCATTTTGTGCTGGCTATGACTAACATGAGCAGTCAATAAATGCATAAATGCCCACTAAGCTCCAGGCACAGAGTTAGGTATTGTGGATATAACATTGAACCAAACATGAAGCTTACAGTCTAAGAAATTAGTCTCCATGGAACATTACAATGAAAAGAAAGTCTTAAAATTTATTAAGACATTGAGAAAATTACTTAACTCCATCAGGCCTCATGTCCTAGTTTTTTAAATGGGCAATATAAAAAACCAGTTTATTTTGTTTTTGCTACAATCAAATATAGTTTGTATTGGGAATTAATATTAAATTTTACAGTGAAGGTGAGTAGATTAATAGGCTTATAATTTGAGTATATAAGGGGTTTTTCTGTTTTGAAGATGGAGTAGACTTTATACCTATCTGGATAGAACTGTACTAAATGTATTAATTAAGATACAATAGTGAGTCTTTTAATTTACCACTAAGGATAAATCTCCAACTATTCTTAATGTGATAAATATACTAGTGACTCTTTTAAACTTTTAAGTAACTGATATTATCTTGAACAATAAATTGTTACTTAATACCTAATATATAAAACATTACCATGTATGAATTGACAAATAAAAGGTATAAATATCTTATATGGTCATCAAAAGAGATTTGTGATTTTACAATATTTTCACAGAAGTTATACATGGGTAACCCTATTGCCTAATCTTTAATTTATATTGACCTTTATATTAGAGCCAAATTGTCTTTTGACTTCTAGTGAAGTCGTTCATTAAACAACAAAATATTAATTTTAATTTTATATGAGATTATTACTTAGGTCTAATTTCAAAAATTCACTATTATTTTTTTTTTCTGTTCTTTTTGTTACTTTGACCCTTTCATTTCCTTTATTGTGCTATTCAGTAGGCTGTACATATTGATACGTATTTAGAAGAAAAGATCTGACTCAGAAGATCCATAAACAGAATACTGGGCATCTTATTAACTTCTTAAGGTCACCCATGAAATTCTTAAGAGCCTCATTTTGCTTTCACTATTCCAGTTATACGCTTTATCAGATCAGGTGCAAGATTCAAGGTCAGAGTAAAGTTAAGGGGAAAATGATGATTCTGACCTGCATCCAAAATGTCTTCTTTAGGGAAGGAGAGGAAAAAAAGTGTTGATCATCACATAATTAAGTCTATTTCTCCCTTAATCAGAAATTTAAGTCAAATTTCCCTTGGGCTTAATTATAAGCCTATTTAGTAACTGAAGATTATACTCACATAAAGTGTAATCAAGAATATCCATCTTTCATTAATATAACTACTCCATTATAATAGCCAGTAAGAGGCAGTTTTTCCAAACGAGATTTTCAATGTAAGACTTCTTTTCAGAATTATTGCCAGGTCTATCTTGCCTGGCAATATATATATCTCCCAATATAACGTGAATTAAGAGACTATATCTAGTTCAGAAAATCTGTGCACACATTAGCATCAGTAGTTCTCCAGGTTAAAATATACCAGGCCAGCTTGTCAGGAAGCTTGATATCAAGTGAAACACATTTTTGTTTTGAGAATGAACTATCTCAAAATCTAATACTTGGGAATTACCAAGATAAATGTGGTTGGCCCAATCTTGTTCCTGTCAAAATTACTTTGTTTGAAGGCAGGGTAAGAAAAGACTCTGAGATCTCATTCCCTAAAAGTCAGGTCTCTTGTATTTATAAGAGTTAACTGAAGCCCAACACAGACAGTCAGGGGAAATAAAAATCACCAGGAAAAAGGGAATGTTCAGTTATTCAACTCTTATTTGTTTTTGTTTTCTTTGTCTTGATTGTGTTCTAGATGTCCAGAAGAAAGAGCCTCAGATCACAAAAAGCTGTATCTAATGCTGATGAAAAGAGAACTGAATCTCAAGATAAGTGAGTTGTTTGCAATAGTATATAATCTCAAAATGAGTTTTTCTCCTGACATAGGCAAATTATAACCTAGGGTACCAAGAAAAACTGCAAATTAGATTATTTATTCTCAGTTAGTAGTCTTTGGGTAACAACAGGAAATGAAATTTCAGCTGGGGGTACTGAAGGTAATGTGAATGTCTTGAAAGAATATTTGAGGGATGAAGAGTGAGATTTACTTACCTAATTCCAGAAAAGGAATGGGCTACAAATTATTAGATTAGCAACTGATGATCCTAAGAGCAAACATAATTGTTCTTCTTCTAGATATGTTCACTAATATAGCAGAAAGGGAATAAATATTTGAAATGTTTCAATAAATATACTGTAGATACTCTTCAACTAATTTTCAATATAGCCATTTGACCCAGGCAGAAAGAAACTCTCATTGTTCAATACATAGCAGTATATTTGTACAGTGGGTTTTACAGTTTCCAATAAATATTTTACTTAGCAAACTTAATGCTAATATATACTTTGATAACCTACTCTCAATGAATATAACTAAAGAATTATTCTGAACAATATTTTTACTTTGATTTTCAGAGTAAGATATGAATAAATTATCAAATTATTCAATTCTCAGCTAGAATCTTTTTTAGTATTTCTGCTAACTTCACTGATGTTCCCTATGAGACATAAAGGATTTTATTGACCAGATTTTGCAGATGGGACATCCTTAGTTTCTCTCTGTTTCTACATCTCTAGGATTGGGAAAGCATCTCAGTTTGCCCTAAAATTAAACTCTTTGACAATCACAGTTTGAGCTTTTCATTTAGCTAATTAGTACTTATTCTTCCAATTGCACTGTTGTCACCCATATGGGAAAGAAGCAGCAGATTGCCTGTCTATTCCTTTTGATTTTCCTGCTAAATTGTAAAACATGGTGTTTCCTTTCTGGTTTCTTGCCACTATTCTCTACAATCAAGAGCATTGAGTTGGAATAACTCAATCTCTTATGACAAAGTCTTGATGCACCTGCCTAGACATGTTTGGGCATGTAGGGCTCACCTGTATAAAACAATGTGTATGTCAATTAAAAATTTTAGGACAGTCAAAGCTAGCAAATTGTTGTCTAGAAATCACTGATGGCCAATGCCCTTTACATACATCCCTAGATATGGGTATATAAACATGAATTATAACAATAGATAAATAGTTTCACTTCATGATGTTCAGTGGTAAAGATGTCTATTTTGAAATATTAAACTGTTTTAGGTGATTTTTTGTTCATTGTTAGTAACAAATAAATTCTTATCTCAGCTAGACAGGTGTAGTTATTTATCTATTCATTGAAGTCCAGGTAGCAAAGAAAAGGCTCTCACAGATGGGATTTTGAAGAAAATGTAATAAAAGGACTGTCTACAAAGAGGTGGACAGAGATGAGAAAGCCAGGAAAGGGTATAGAGGCACTCATGTACTGCTGAAAAATGAAAGGCATTACTGTCTCTAAGCCTGAAGGCGCAAGGAGAGGAAATAGTACTTCTTGAGCCAGGTGAGAGAAGAAAGGGACATGTAGAGGGTAAACAAGATGGTGAGGAGAAATTCTCTGGCCTCTCTACTCCTGCCCTCCAATCATTTTCCAATCTTCGGCAGAGGTTGGATGGGGCAAGAAGACAGTGATTGTGGTACAGTGTGAGAATAAGCTTGCTAAATAAAAAAATCACTAATGGAGTGTAACCTGAGACAATTATAAAATTCCATTTGAATTCATTAGCCTTTTGTTGTTGTTATTCAGTCCAATTCTATGGCCCATTGTTGGAGATGAAGACAATGTAAATTTCAAGCACCTAGGACATAGTAAGCACTAAATAAATATCTGCTGAATGAACTAATGAGTGAGTGAATGGGAAATTTGATTGAATCATATATTTGGAATTTTTCAAATTTAGATTAATAAATGCCTTAGTTCTACTTTATAATAAGGTAATTTTAATATTTCCAAAACTATCCTTCATAAATTCATTCTTCTTCTTTTTATCCCTATTGCCCCATTTTAATCCTGAAGTTTATCAGTCCCTTTCTCTAAGCTCCCTGAGCTAGATAAACTTCTTATTTTCCATTATCAAACTGGAGTGCATAATTCAAATCATCCAAGTGATTTTAATAGAGGCTGGATAATTCAGCATCCCAAAGCAGGGTGATTAAATAGTATTAATAGAGTTTCATGATACCAAAATCAAGCATTGTACATTATGTTTTTTCTCTGTTTTGTTCCAATAAGGCATCAAATATTTTAAGTTAGAAAATGGCCCTGTTCAAGGTACAGATAGTCCTTTCCTATGCTGAAATATAGTTCAGTATAAGAGTGAGAGAGAATTTCAGTGCAGTGAGGATGAAAGAGACCTTACTGAATAGATATTTTTAATGTTTATTTATTTTTGAAAGAGAGAGAGAGCACAAACGGGGGAAGGGCAGAGACAGAGGGATACACAGAATCTGAAGCAGGCTCCAGGTGCTGAGCTGTCAGCACAAAGCCTGATATAGGGCTCAAACCCATGAACCCCGAGATCCTGCTCTGAACCAAAGTCCAACACTTAACCAACAGAGCTACCCAGGTGCCCCTACGTTTTAAGCTTCTTCTTAGGCTATCCTGCAAATGTCAGCATCTCATAATAATAATAACCATATGCTGATCATGAACATTGTAAGACCTTTTTAGTAAATGCTCACTGCTTGCCAGGAGGGACCTGGGGTGTTTTAAATAAGCTTTTTCTCCCCTACCATCCAAAAACCACAATTGTTGACCATTTTTAATGATAACAATAATCCCAATAAAAATAATCGTCATCATCTATTGGGTGCCTACTATGCTTAAGCTTCATTTGCATTCTCTAACTCAGTTACCTAAGCAACTTTATGAGGTTGAAATGAGTATAGCATTTTACAGACCAGATAGAGAACCTTGCTCAGGGCCATGCAGGCAGAGTGGTAGAGTACGTAGTGACTATGTAGTAGAGCCTAGGTTGGAGCCCAATTGTCTGAGGCCAAAACCTTTGCTCTCAACCAATACATTGACAACTCTCTTTTGACTCCCATTTGAACTAATATATTTCTGGTTGAAATTAGAAAAGCTCATGTCTCTTCCTTGGCTCTGCAGGGTGCCAGATGCCTCTGAGAGCAGAAAGACAGAAATTTCATTCTTGCCATTTGTGGTATACAGGAGGGAGATTCGGATCACTTAATTGAGAGTGACTAAGATGAGAGAATAATCAGGAAAATGTACAGTAAGAAAAGTGAATATTTGAAGGAAAAACTATCATAGTTGACTAAAGGAGAGCGTATTGTCATTCACTCCAAGTTCTCCTGCCACTTGGAAATACTTTAACAATTGAGCCAGAGACATTCAACTTGACCCATCACCGCAGCCTCTGCATTAAAAGCATTAGTGACAATACCAGCTGGTCCAGATAGTCTTTCTTGACTGCTACTTCTTCCTAATCAGGGTGACACTGGACCCTAGCTTTCCATATTAGCTTTTGGTTTCTAGACTGTTGGCTCATTTGGCCTTCCTTCTCTGGCGAGGTTCCTAATCCTTGACTATGCCTCATCTTCTCATGTCATCATGGGTAACAGGCTAGAGGGAAGACACTCTCTTCTAAGTCTTGATCCACTCGTACACTTCCAACCAAGCCAATCCCCAGCATACCCACTCAGGGGGGGATAGTTAAGCCTAATTTTTTGAAAAGAAAAAGTTAAAAACTTCTATAGAATCAGACTATTTAAGTATGTCAATTCACACCTCCTTTCTTCAAACAATATTTAATGTGTTTTTTGGGTATTAAGTTCTGCAATAAGTACTTTAAGACCAAAATTTCTAGGTAGGGTTCTGTTTTTTTTATATATAAGAACAAGACTTTTGTAGAGTGCTTCATAGTAAAGAACTTTATTTTCAGTCAGTTAATTTTCATTGCTGCTTAAAAGTGATCTCTCATTATTTTTAATACAGGCAAAGTGAAGAGTGTCTCAAGACAATCTGCACACTCATTTCCGGAATTCTAGGATGTTAAAGCAAGTGAGATATTTATACCCTGAACCCAAAGAGAACTCAGAAAAAATAGAAAAACAGACATGGGACTTAAAGAGAGACAGCACAGTACAGTGGTTACACACACAGGCTGTAGAACCAAATCACTTACGCTCCAATCCCACCTTTAATACCTGTACTACCTGTATTTATCTGTAAAACAGGAATTATTATAAGTATAGCATCTAGTATATGGGGTTTTTGGAATATTTAATGCTATGATCTTAAAACATGGGAAGGTCTTAGAACAGTCCTAGCTTAGGAAGTATGTGACAAATGACAGCTGTCATTGTAACCAGCAACAAGCTATGTGACTGTTATAAGTCACAGATTTCAGAAGCACCCTGTCTTTCTCCTTACCAGCATTGGACTTTGATCTAGAAGTCCCTTCTGTCTCAGATAATATATTCTTGCACTAGAAATAGGCTCCCTTGACTAAATGGCAATCACGTACATTTTAATGTTTCTAGGTTCTAGTGTAAATCCTCCCCGCCCCTGCCACACACACAATATGTCAAACTAAAGAAGGGGACAGTGAGAACAGAAATTTCTTCACTCTTATTATCCCCTATGCATGATTCAAATGTACAGCTGTTTGTCTGGTATCTGCAGTAACTCCCAAGAAACCTCATTCTGTCACTAGAGATACAGCCTTTTAGGATTTGCCTGCGCTGTTTGTCAAGCTTTGCAGCCTTCACTTCAATCTCTCAGCCAGAGTAGTTGTCTTCTAAAGAGAGGTCATTCTAAAGCCTAGCAGGTAATGTATTTTCCTCTCTTCTTTTGTACTCTTCTTATGGGCTCCCTTTCCCTTTGCGATTAGAAACAAGAATTATAGAGAGGATTCATTCAAACTCCATGCCCCTGTCGCCCCTCTTCTATCACTATAGTATTTGAGTTCAACATGGGAGGCAGACAAATGTTAATATCCTGACTCTGCCACTTAGCTGTATAATGCAAGGCAATTTTCTTGATACCTTTAAGCCTTGCTAAATAAGAGCAATTGTGGGAATGAATTAAATGAGGTGATGTATTTAATTGCACACAGTAACCTTTCAATACTGGTATTAGTTATGGCTGCATTTTCCTCTAACATCTGACATATTCTTCCAAGTTCCCTCTCCGCAACCATGTCAATATTTTTATTCTTTAGCAGTCTGTTCTTTTCTCCCCTTCCCCCATCAAAGCAGATCCTCTCAGTGATCTATTCTGAATACTTTACTCACCACCTGCTCAGATTCTGCACCTAGCTCCTCTCATTAAAACACTTGGTTTGGTGATCTTCCGCATTCCTTTCAAAACACTTATTCCAATTCCTCTGCATCAGTATCTGCAGCACCACACAATATAAAGCAATTACCATTCCACTCTTCCTAATGTACAAGGGTAAAGTTTCAATAATTCCTCTCACTTTCTATAAAGGCCACTTTTCTTTTCTGAAACCCTAGAGCACTCTGGAGGAGAACTCCTAGAACCATTGGTGATAATGATATTGGGCAAGATTTAAAACTGGCTGCAAGTGCTTCGGACAGATGCTCCTGACATAGCCACTGTCCCCACGGTCACTCCAAAACCTGAGGGTTCAGAAGCTGAAGGATAGCTTCTGATACCAGTGCAGAGGGATAGGATCCACATGTATCCTCCAGATCAGGGGGCAAGTGCACAATAAAGTAATGTTTAAGGAGATGGGTTTTAGAATCAAACAGATACAAGGTCATATCCCAGCAACCCTACTTTCTACCTGTGTGGCCTTGAGCAAGTTCTTATAACATTTTTGACTTTTGTTTTATTAATTTAAAAACAGAAGGATTATTAAAACAGTATCCACTTTTTAAAAAGGTTCTCAGCATTAAGTGGCATAATGCATTTGAAAAGGCTTAATAACTTGCCTGGCATATTATTTTATTACCATAATCATAATTACTATAAAGACGGTATGCAGCTGAAGACATATGTATGTATGCCTACCATCTTTACAATAACTATGACAGAACTATGCCAGTCTCCCTCTCTCTCTCTCTCTCTATATATATATATGTATATATATGTATATATGTGTGTATATATATTTTATATATGTATATACACACATATATATACATATATACATATATATATGTATGTGTGTACATATATATACATATATACACACATATATATACATATATATATATACATATATATATATACACACACACACGCACACACACACACACACACACACACACACAATATTCATCCATTCATCCAACTCCTTCTCTGATGCCATGGTACTTCCTTAAGCTGCTATTCTACCCTCCCTGGAATAATACCACAGCTTTTAACTAGTCATTATCCTGTTCCGCTCCTGCATCTCTCTACTCCATTATCTACAGAGACGTCAAAGGGTTTTTAAAAACATGTAGACTACATTATGTCATTTGTCTATTCAAAATGGCTTTTCATTGCATTTAGGAAAAACTCTAGTCTTTAACAACTCCACTCTGGCCCCTGTCTGTTTCTCCCTCTTCATGTCCTACCACTTCCCCCAACTCCCATTCAACTCAATTTCAGCCCCCTTAGTTTTCTTGCAGTTCTTCAGGTGCATGTATTTGTTCCTTACCCAAGGGTCTTTGCACTTACTATGCCTCTGCCTAGAGTGCTCTTCACCAAATTATTTGCCTATTGTCACATTCTATTTTTTCAGGTCTTAGCAATGCTTCCCCAAAGAGACCTTCTTCATCCCTCAATCTCCATTCCCCTTTTTTATTCTTCCATAGCCCTGTGAATTTTTCTTTAGAAAGTTCATGTTTATTTGCTCATCTATATTTATGTTTATGATTCTCAGTTTAGTATCTGTCTCATGACCAGTATGTAAGCACAACAAACACAAGAATCATATCTATTTTGTTTTTTTTTCTTCATACCAGGTGTCTAACCCACAGACTTATGGTAGGTGCTTCATGATTGGAGAAACAGTGTTGAGTGAATTTGACAAATGCAGGAAGGAAACTCTTTCTACTCTTGCCTTAGCATATTTATCACCATCAGCAGCATCAGAAGAATCTTCACAAAAACAGTAGCTAAGACTTATTGAGTGGCTGCTGTGTGCCAGGCCCTGTTCTATGTATGTTCTCATATAATCCTCACTATCATCCTACCATACTTTACAGAGAAGGAAAAAGAAGAATACTCAAAGTCATGTACTGGAACCTAGAATCATGCCCATATCTGGTTGACTTAAAATCCATGACCTTGACGCAGGAGAGAGAACTGAGCAAGTTACAACTTATCCAGAGAAATGAATTAGTGCTTTTCTTTTTCTTAAAAAATCCTAATTAAAAAAAAAAAAAAAAACTCCTCCAAAAGATACATTCCAGTGCGTACATTTCCAAATGACTAAGAAATCAGGCTTGAATCAAAATGGTGTTCTTTCAAATCTAACTGGAAATGAATAATATATTGCTTATGTCCTAAGCTCAGCAAATCTGTTCATGATGTTTGTATGTTTACAGTTTGTCACTAAGGTAAGAGAAAATTAGTAAGATTGCTTAGACATCAGTGAACCACTGCACTGATCCCGGAAGGGTCATTTCCCTGTCACTTTATGCAGTCACCTCATCGCCATAGTACCCTTTTTAACTAGTAAATAGAGTTAATTTTAGTTTATAAAGAAAAAATAAATGTTGAAATGTAACAGAATTTTATTTATGACTTCCCACAGCAGAGGTATTATATCACATTCAATGGTCATAGGTAATGTGCTTTAGTTATTTAATCATCCCAGAATTGAATGAAAGAACATTGATTTTAATAGATTTTTCTTCCATTTTCTATTCTTTTAAGAATAAAGTAAAAAAGACAGTTACAAAAGTTGTCATGTATGAATGTGATCACAGAGATATGGGGATTCTTAAAAATAACTCCAGGACTTTGTATTGACAATATTCAGACTAAAAAGAAAATCTCCTTTTCTGCTTCATCTTTTAAAATGCCGTATTAGTTAGCCTAGGGTAACAGATAGCCAACTGCATATAATTTGAAAGTGACCCTGGGTAACAAGGTCACCAGGACTCAGAATTTTTTTTTTTAAAGTCTTATTTCCATGTGGTTTCATGCGTTTGGGAGCATTAGAAATAACCTTCCAGCTTTATGTTTGTGGTATTGTACACATTTGCTCCCTTTCAACTTGACCCTCTACCTCTAACCAAGAAAAAAGTTCTTCATTATTTAGATGGGACTATTATGACATAATTCATTAGCTTGGAGTACAAATGTGGTCACTGTATTAGTGGCTTGGGCTGCCATAACAAATTTAATTGGCTGGGTGGCTTAAATAACTGAAATTTATTTTCTCACAATCCTGAAGGCTAGATGTCAAAGATTAAGATTCTAGCCAATCTGCTTCCTGGTGAGAGTTCCTTTCCTGACTTGCAGACAGCCACCTTCTTACCATGTTCTTGCATGGTGGAGAGACAGAGATAGAGAGAAAAAAGAGAGAGAGAGAGAGAGAGAGAGAGAGAGAGAGAGAGAGAATGACTAGGGTATGAGTATGGATCCTTCTGGTATCTTTTAAGGACACTAATTGTATCAGATCAGGGCCCAAGGCTTATGACCTTATTTAACCTTAATTACCTTCAAAAAGCTCCATCTTCTAATATAGTCACACTGTGAGTTAAAGCTACAACATAGAAATGTTGAGGAGAGGGGCACAAACATTCAGTCCATAACAGTCACATTTGTTTTATTTTTAAATTAATTAATCCAGTCTCCATGTAGTTAAATAAGCAGGAAGCTAAGAATCTTCTGAGACCACTTCCAGCCCTAAATTACTTAAGAACTTTTATGCCTTAATCCGTACAAAAAAGTCTATTCTGCTTAGGCATAGAAAACATAAAAATCAGATTGGTTTGCCAGTGGAGGCCAGGTTTTTGCCTATATTGCTTCTGTCTTTACCACAATGATGGATTGAATACTTGTCCTACAGAGCACTGTGCTTCAGTAATTCCCTAATTGGTCCCAGTTCTGAACAGGTCATAGTGGTGCCCATGATCGGGGTTCCAAAATGTCTGTTCAACTGTAGAGCATGGAACTGAACATAGCCTTTGCCATCAACACCTATGTCTAGATACTGAACCCGGGTCACCAGTCTAGGCTTCTCTTTCCCTCATGAGTTTCCTTTCAGGGTCTTAATTTCCTTTCCAGCCATAAAACATTAGTGAGAACATCTCCATCTATCTATCAGAGCAGTGCTTGAACTTTGAAAGAAAAGGGTCTTTGATCCTTATCCATATTTATTTACCTCTTCTGTAGCAACCAGGGCCACATATCCAGGGCTATTATTCAGAGGAACATCTTTTCTCAAGCTTAGAAACGTCTTGTAAGCCCATTCCCCTAGACAGTGAGTGTGTATGACCCTTATATTTGCAAAACTGGAAAAACCCATTAGAATGATTCTCTGAAGGAGGAATTGCACAGACAAGAAAGTGGTCAGAAGAGGCACATTTATTCATCACTCACTATCCTTATTTATCTATTTATCTACCAATCTTCTGAACAACCAAGAGGATCTTCCTTTGGATTCAACCAACTTTTGAAAAATATTTTGTAGAAGCAAGTCTCATGTGGTTGATGGTAACAATGGGGCTGAGCTCTCTGGCTTTCCCTTCAGAGAAGTACTTTTTACCCTGGTAGGATAAAAAAAGTATGTAGGTAGAGCTGTCAAAGGCAGCTATTAGCCTCTTCAGAGATTGCCTTAGCTAAAAAGAGCTGCTTCACCCAAAATCATATGCTTCTCAGAGGGACCTTCATCTAATGAGTGATAGAGGCAGGGATATAAAGGTCCAGCCATCATGACCCCAAAGGGATAACTCCAAAGAGCTATTTTAGCTCCTGAGCTTCTTGTGCAGTTGGCTAAGTATGTCACCCAGTCTACTTCACAGTGTGACTTCTCCCTCCACCCATTCCTGATTCCCCCCACCCCTGCTTCCAATGAGTCTGATTTTGGCAAATAGTAGTAGTTACCTCCTGACATCCATTATACACATTGTACTAGATAATACAATCCCAAATTTTAGATGGAAATATTGCAGTTTAGATAAAAATTTATTTCCTAAATTCCCTTGCAAGTTGATATGGCCAAAGAACTGTGTTTTGGTCAAGAAAATGTAAGAAAAGTGCTTTTAAAGGAGTAGGTGTAAATTTTTTCACCTTTCCTTGATACTAATTGGGATGAAAACATGATGGCTGAAGATTGAGCAACTCGTTTGGACCATAGGGCAACATAGTAAGTATGGCAGGGGAACAAAATAAGGAGGCTGAGTATCTGATACTCGTAAAGCCACATCACCAGTCCAGACTGTCTGCTGCTAGATTCTTTTTAGATGAAAGCAAATAAACTTCCATATTTAAGCAACTTTTAGGGGAGCTGTTTTTTGGGGGGAGGGTGTTGTTTGTTTTACTTACAGCTGAATCTAAACTAAAATAATACACCAGAGAAGGGGAAAAGAGGGGAGAAGAAACCAAGCGTAGAAGTAGAGACAGTTCCTAGGATGAAAGTAAACAACCTTTCCAAGAAGAAATAAAACATGTTTCTCTGGCTTAGAGAGCAACCTGTTCAGATCAGAGCCTGAAAGTTGTTACCAGGAAAATACCTGGAACTAATAACTCATCTGACATGTTTTATGGTCAAGAAAATTGTACTGAGAGGCATTTTAAAGAGCTATCGGACAGGTGTAGAGAACTCGGGTGTTCAAAGAAAACTAAGTGAAAACAAACAAATAAAATAAGGGCTTTAGTAACTACAGGGATAATAAATTGTATAAGAAATCAGAAATATTATAGTATTCTATCTTGTTCAGCAATACTTATGTAGGCATAATGGCAAAAATGCTGAATATTCTTTTAATAGTCACACGAGATGACGTGAAGGGTAAGGAAGGAGAAGAGGAATTGTGGGTTATATGCTCATATACCATAATAGAAAATTTTTTTGATAAAGAAGAAAATGCATTGTATGCTTATTTTTAAAATTATGGTGGTAAATCTCTAGATAATAAGCTCACTGAGTTGAAAGCAGTTGTCTCTAGGGACCAGGACAAGGGGATAAAGTGAATGTCATAATTATGTATTTCAACACTATTTACATGTGTTTTTGTCAATATTTCTTTGCATAAAATATTTTGATAAAAGCAAAATTTTATTTTCAAAAAATCAGGGAACAAATATGAAAAGGGGTAAGAGGAAGAGAGAGAATAGTGAGAAGATACAGCAAGAAAGACTGAAGCAAGTTGAAAGCCTGAGAGTTTATCCAAGTTTGCTTTCTTTTTTTTTTTTAAGTTTATTTATTTATTTTGAAAGAGAGAGAAACAGAGAGTGAGAGCAAATGGGAAAAGGGCAGAGAGAAGGAGAGATAGAATCCCAAGGAGGCTCTGTGCTGTCAGGCAGAGCCCGATGCAGGACTCAAACTCACAAACCCACAAACAGCGAGATCATGACCTTAGCTGAGATCGAGAGTTGGACACTTAACTGACTGAGCCTCAGGTGCCCCAAACCAAGTTTGCTTTCTAAATCGATAAACTGTGACAAATACTCAACTATTTCTAACTTATTAAATGATATATATGTGACCAATATTCTCCTTTATTTAGCTATTCCCCGTCACTAATATAAACTATTTAGATTCAGTTCCTTCAAAAAAATTTTTTTGCAAGCAGAGTATGTATGTATGTATGTATGTATGTATGTAAGAATGTGTTTGCTTATTTATCTATTTATTATTTTTGTTTAAACCCAAGTTAACATATGGTATAATAAAGATTTCAGGAATAGAATTTAGTGATTCATCACTTACATATAACACCCAGTGCTCATCCCAGCAAGTGACCTCCTTAATGCCCATCACCCATTTAGCCCATCCCTCCACCCAACACCCCACCAGCAACTCTCAGTTTATTTTCTGTATTTAAGAGTCTCTTATAGTTTGTCTCCCTCTGTTTTTATCTTATTTTTCCTTTTCTTCCCCTATGTTCATCTGGTTTGTTTCTTTAAATTTCACATGAGTTAAATCATAT
Source organism: Panthera uncia (assembly GCF_023721935.1). NCBI lineage: Eukaryota > Metazoa > Chordata > Mammalia > Carnivora > Felidae > Panthera > Panthera uncia. The sequence continues at coordinate 29,278,181 of NC_064812.1, forward strand.
GATATTTGTCTTTCTCTGACTTATTTCACTTAGCATAATATACCCTACTTTCAACCACATTGCTGCAAATGGCAAGATTTCATTCTTTTGGATAGCTGAGTAATATTCCATTGCATATATACAAAGATATATATATATATATATATATACACACACACACACACACACACATACATACATACATACAACATGTATGTATGTATATATACATACATGCATACATACATACCACATCTTCTTTATCCATTCATCAGTCAGTGGACATTTGGCCTCTTTCCATATTTTGGCTCTTGTCAATAGTGTTGCTCTAAACATTGGGGTGCATGTGCCCCTTCAAATCAACATTTCTGTATCTTTTGGATAAATGCCTAGTAGTGCAATTGCTGGGTCGTAGGGTAGTTCTATTTTTAATTTTTTAAGGAAACTCCATACTGTTGTCCAGAGTGGCTACATTAGTTTTCATTTCCACCAGCAGTGCAAAAACGATTCCCCTTCCTCTACATCCTTGCCAACATCTGTTGTTGCCTGAGTTGTTAATTTTAGCCATTCTGACAGGTATGAGGTGGTATCTTTTTTGATTTGCATTTCCCTGATGATGAGTGATGTTGAGCATCTTTTCATGTGTCAAAATCCTTTTAAATTTGCTCCTCATCTCTAAAAAATGTTATTAAACAGAATTTTACCTGACCTCCCAACTGCTTTAAGTAGGTCTTGATTAGGGGCTCCATAATTAGAAGTGTTCTGGTTAATAGTGCTGTGTAACAAATTGCTCTAAAAAGTTAGCAGATAAAAACAACTATTCTATTTTGCTCACAATTTTGTGGTCAGAAATTCAGGAAGGCTCAGCTGGACATTTCTTGGAATCTCTTATATAGATGCTGTCAAATAATGGCTGAGCTACAGGTATATAAATGCTTAATGGGTCTGAATGTCCCAGACGGCTCACTCACAGGGAAGGCAGATGATGAAAGCCATTTACTAAATCAGCTGTCATGTCCACTGCATACCTCCATAGCCTTTTTGTATATTGGTCTCAGAGTAGGCAGACCTCTTACCTGGAAGCTCAGAGCTCCCAGTGTCACAGTAAACAAAGATGGTAGCTGCATAGCCATTTTTGACCTAGCATGAGTGACCTACTCAGTGTCACTTCTGCTGCATTCAATTGGTAGTAACAAGACAGAACCCCATTCAGAATCAAGGAGACAGATCATAGATCCCACCACTTGGTCAAGTCAAAAACTTTGTCACTATTTGTCTTAAATAGCCACAAGAAGTATACATGCTGAGGTCAAGTTGTTGCAGCCCAAGCTGTTATTTTTGTAGTATTTTTGAGACATCCTATAAACAGGCTTTTTAAGTCCCTGTGCTTTTAAAAAGTTTACTAAAATTAGCCCCACCCTATTACATGTTTGAAATTGTTTTTACTCCTGAGTATTTTTTTTCTCCTTGACAAATATACCATATTAAACTTTTAACAAACAACATGATTTTCCCAAGTAGATGTTACAATGGAGAATTTCTAACCATCCCCTACTACATTATTAAAACATTTTCCCACATAACTGATCTTTATATGCCTCTCCTCCATATTTTCTTCCTTCCTTTCTTAGTCAATGTGCTTTGACTTTTTTTTGTTTCACACTCTGTTGGGCACTGAGGATACTGAGATGAATAAACCATATTCTTTGCTCTAAGGGAGGCCTGCAGTTTGGTGGGGGATATGGGAACTGAACTGACAAATATTGTAGTAATTGTGATTGCAGGGACATGTGCAGAGGATTATGAGAGCACTGAAGCAAGACTAAAGCTCCTCGACATCTAAGTTATTCAGGAGAGAACAGTAAAAATTCATACTCAATTTATTTTTTAAGAGTGAGAGAAAACAGATTTAAGGTCTGAGATACATGGCTATGACACCCACACGTTCCTGGATGGATCATGTATTTTTCTAAATATAAACGATTTTACCTTTAATATTTAAAAAATTATCCACATTTACACAAATGCCTGAAAGGATGCGTTAATTTGAAACCAACTTATCCCTTCTCCCGATGGTCAAACCACTGAAAGTCAAGCTTCTTTGGGGGAAGCAGAGATAGCAGAAAAACCCACTGAGATTGCCAGGAAGTGCTAACCCACTCCAGTGACTGGATTCTCAAAGCTCAATTAAGAGAAACAGCAAGCACATCTGGTCATGTGATTTAAAATATTTACAAGGATAAAGGGCCTGTAACAATGTCTTTCACTTTTAATTCAGAGTTAGATGAAAGGAGAATTGCTCTGGAGTCTTTTACTTCATTATAATTTCGATGACAGAATGTACCAACTCTTTCTCTTTTGGTTTTGCTTGGTAATCACATGAATGCTTAAATTACGGATTATTTTAAGGTAGTTTCTTCCCATCTTTCCCCAAAGAGAAGTTGGAGTTTTCACTCTTGTTGAGAGAAGACAGAGGAAGAGGAACTTAGTTTATAGGAGGTCATCTATTTAATCATTCTACTTAATAGAATGTCAGGTGCCTGAGGTGATTCAATTGAGTAATTTGGTTAAGTTCCAGAGAGATTTAAAGGCATCTTGTGAGTAGGTAAATGAGCTGTAAGACTTTTAATACACAGGAACAATTGCTTGTAGACTAAAATGCTGGGGCTTCTCATTTTTTTTGAAAAACATAAGGAAAATGTTCCTTCTACAAACTAGCCTGTACTACATTGGGAGAAACTTTAAAGTAAAGATATTGATCCTCTGTTTTTGAATTCCCAGAATCTAGCATAGTGCTTGACTAGAGTGTGTGTGCTCTACAAATTTCACCAATGTGTCAAGCAATAAATGTGATGTGCAGACAATAACATAATAAAAAAAAGTCACCAATTATAGCTAAACAAAGACTGAACAAATTAAGTTGTCCTGTACTTGAAATTTATAATTTCATTTTCTTGGGTATTATTTGAAGATAGCATCTGTTTTTATTATCTTAATCATAAATCTTGAAGAAATATATACGATACTCTTATCTGATAAGACTGTAAGGAACGTAAGACTTTGATAGATGCATAAACATAGAAATGAGGACTCTCTTGGATAAGAGAATTTGGTAATGAGTTACTTAAGTCTGCCCCTAAAGTGAGAGGAAGACAGAGTAATACTATAATGATACACTAATTATTTCTAAGATATTTTTGATAGATGGATTCCTAGCTTAGCAAATGTGAACGTGACACTGATTCTGCAGCGACAGCCTTTCTCTCATTACATATTTCACAGTTCATTACAGTGTTTTTTCCCCCAATATTTACCCTTTATCTCTATTGCTACTTAAAGTTAATTTGGCTTGATTTTATAAAGGATGGGTTTTATCTTGAAGGTTGAGACATAAATTACATTCTAATTCCCATTAAGATCAAAGAAAGACAGAACTCTTACCATGTAAGAGCTCTGTCTCTGTCTCACAGAACTAACATTTCACATTGCTATTTGGTTTTCATTTCAGTCAAGCATCCATTCTAGTTAATTTTCACAACACCCCTTGCCAAATAACCAAATTCCCTTTTCCTAGGAACACTGAAATCAAAATGTTAATAAGGACTTAGAGAATTAGCTTAGCTTGCTTACATATTTTACAAAATTAGAATATTATTTGTGGAAGTGCCATGTTCATGATATTTCACTATGAACTTGTTCTTTAATTCTTCTGTTGTTTATTTTCCTTTTCTTATTCTGAAACCCACTATCCATAAAAATACGATTGGATTGTCCTTTCTGGAACATTTCCTTCCTTCTGGTTAGGGTCGTGTGTGTGTGTGAGTGTGTGTGTGTGTGTGTGTGGTAATTTTTTTTTAACCAAAGGCATTTATTTATAGCTTTTTAAAATATATTGCTGTAGCAAAATAGAACTGTATGGAATGATAGATTTCAGGCTTAAGTTCTTCATTTATAAACTGATTTATACATTCATTGATAAATATGAACTGAGCCCTATGAGTTGGGGCCTGCTTACTATCTTTTGTTTTCTTATTTATAAATATTGCTTATATTTTATTCATACTGGAGAACTATGTTTCAGCAGGCTTTAGATTATATAGGGCTCTTAACCAAACACTTATTTTAGATCTACCATGACAAAGGCACTATGCTTAAACTGGAGAGTTGGAGAACTTAAACCTGGCACCTACCTCAAGAAGTCTAATGAGTTGGAAAAAGGTATGAAAATATGTCACGTTTGAATGCTTTCATAGGTATTAGAAAATGCAACTCAGGCTGGAGATCTGTTGACTCAAGTTACCAAGAAGCTCAAAACCAAGAGGAAACTTAGCAGTTTGACCTTGACTTTGATTCTGTTTCTTTGTGATTCTTTAGCCTCTTCCCTCTTCCTGTGTGTCAGCTTCGTCCTCAGGCTGACTTATCTTGTGGTTCTGAGCAGAAACAGGGACTACATGCTTCTTCCATCCTCAATCATTGATCAAAATCTTGTCCTTAACCTTGATTGGACTGTTTCTGAGCCAGTTTTGGCTATAGAAGTCCCGTGTTTGTTTAGGACTCATTCCCTAACCTTAGGACACAAGCCTAAGGGAATGTGATTAGATTTACCGATTTATGCCCTTGAGCAGATAGTAGAGTCAATTTCCCCAACCCAAAAAGCTACTACACAAAAAAGGAAGATGGCTACCTAAAAGGAAATCCAAATACTGCTATAAAATAGAATGGTGGGAAATTGATAGTGGTGAGGCAACCAATGAATTTGTGACTGGACCTAGATAACATCAGTTCTCTAACCATCTCCACTTTATGTTCAGACTCAGCATATGTAGCTTGATTGAAAAAAAAAAAATGTCCTAATTGTTCTACATCCCTAGCAATGTGACTTTATAGATCCTCACATTAAGAGGTAGAGTCTGCTTTCCTATCCCTTGTGTTAGGCTAGGCTGATGATTTGATTTAAAACATGTGTTGGAAATGACCACATGCCAGTGTTGAGCTTAGCCTCCAAGAGGCTTTGTGTGTTTCTACTCACTCTCTTGGAACCCTGCTACTACCGTGTGAACTAGCCAGGTCTAGTTGGCTGGATGACCTGGAAGAACAGAGACAAACTATCCCCGGCTCAGGACATCCTAGACTAATGACCCAGCATTTGACCATAGATACAAGAGTGCGCCCAGTCAAGAACAGGAAGATTTGGTAGAGCAGTGAAAGCAAGGATTATACAGGACCGTAGTTGCTTAGTCATGATTCCAAAATCCAATAAACAAAACCAAAAAGGTTTTTACTAATTTGTAGTAAATTCATTTTTCAGCAAAACCAAATGTGTGCTTAGGAAAGACTATTTACATTCTTTCTTTATCCAAACTGGTGTGGATATATATACTTTTCACTAAAAAAATATATTAATGTATTTGACCATAGGGTCCTGCCCCAGATCCCACTGGGGCTACAAAATATATTGTAGATGCAAAGTTTTAGCTTTTTAAACTACAAAAAAAAAAAAAATCAAACCAAAATCAAAGCAAACAAAACACCTGACTCTTGAAATATACTGGACTCAAGAATTTGAGGACACAAAAATCCATTTTGCACAGAAAACTTTTTACCCAACCTTTCTTCTTTTTCCTCTTCCTATCCTACTCACAAAATCTTCCCTAATCTCCTTTCACTGTGTGTGATTTTTTTTCCTCCCTCCTCCTCAAAAGTCCCTCTCTTCCAGCCTCTCAGTGTCTGATTTCAGTCTCCTTCTCACTCTGGGATTTGCCTCCCCCACCTCTTTCCATATATAGCACTATTTAATCTTTCTCAGCTTCCCAGATTGCACTTTCATATATCACCCAGCTCAGCAAATTGAAAGACATTCCTTGACATTTGCCCTCTTTAGAAGGGAAGTGAAGGTTGGAAGTGAATGTTCTTCCCTGTCACACACAAACCGACAAAATAAAGATATATATTACTGGTGTTCTGATGAGTGTATAAGAGCTGGGTTAGACTGAGATACCCAGGAAGTAGTGGTCAATGCTATTCAGGGTAGGGAAGAATTTTATAGAGAAAGCATGCTCCAGCAGAGTTGACCTATACTGACAAGTTGAGGGAATGAAATTCAGAACCAGCTAGTTTAAGCAGAAAAGGCAGCTTTGGAAAAGGAATGCTAGGAGTACAGCTGGAAATATTCAGTGAATTGCAGATAGTTTATGAAGCTGAAGTGTATGCTGGGAGGTGAGGAAAAAGAGTTAGGCGAAGGCCAAGTCATGAACTTTGTCACAAAGAACCTTCTCTATAAAACGTGTAGGACTATCAGTGGGGCAGAAATCAGGAAAAATTTCTAAAATATGAAAAGCAGGTAAGATGTGCCTGAAGAAATATAAAGCTACTACAAGCTACCAAAACAAACAGAGCAGCAAATCCAACACAAAATTTCCACTGTAAAGATAAACACAATACAAATGGCCAAGTATCTGAGGGAAGACATCCCATTAAAGAGAGACAAAACTGAAGACCTTATGCCTATGAAATACTTAAAAGAGGAATCAAAAGTGATATTGATTATAAATTTGAAGATATGTATAATTAAAATCCCTGAAAAGTTAAGGTATGACATCACATTTATAAAATAAGAAATAGCACAAATGGTTACACAAAATAAAAAAATTAAAGGCCTGGGAAATGAAACACATAATCATTGAAATTTTAAAAATTAATAGATGGACTAAACATCAGGGGAACAGGTGAGAAACAAATTAATAGCTAAAATATAATAATATTCTAACATTTATTAGATCATTTACATGTCAAGCACTGTTCTAACTCCTTCGCAAACATTTTATTTAATTCTTCCTCACACTAGTCAAATAAGCAGTACTATTATGATTCTTTTAGGTACTATGTGCCAGATAATTGTAGCCACCCAAACAAGAGATGATGAGAGCCTACACTAAGAAGAACCAAGCACAGAGTTAGAAAACTGATACTGATACTAATAGCAACGATAAAACACTAAAGTCAACCATATACCATAAAGTTTAACAACAGAAGAGAACAAATAATGAAGCACAACCACCACCTGAGACTCTTATTAAAGTCAGGTCTCCAATAGTACTATAACAGAGTTGAACTATAAAGGGCCTTGAAAAATATGAACCAAATATGAAATAGTCTTATTTGATATTTCTGTAAAAAAAATCATTCCTTTGTAGCAGTGTATCCCAAAGTTTATTTTACAAAACAATAGTTCTACAGGATGCTTTGTGTTTGTGAAAAATAAGAATCATAATCCTATAAGGTTGGGAAAACTAAAAACATGCCTTACTGTTAGAGAGTCAAATCATACATTGGCCATTTAAAGGGTCTCAGAAGTATTTCAATAATGAAACCTGTTGAATTTTTAAAGAGTTGAATCTCCTTTCCTCCTAGATATTTAATTATACCCCACGAAACTAATATCAGTTTAATATTATATATAAATTAATATTTAAAAACTAATATATGTATATTATATATTACTAATATATATGTATATATATGTATATATGTATATATTATATATTACATATATATGCATATATGTATATATATACATATATATATAAACACATTGAGGCAAATAATAGGCTGGATCCATGTTTATACATTTATAGGAATCCAACTTGCTTATTCCTGTGACACATATTCAAAAGTATGAAATTCAGCTATAAAGTTATTATGCTTTTCAAACATACTTATTTTATAGGGAAAAAGAAAGTGAAAGTGAGGGAAGAAAATTCAAGTAGAAGGGTAACTTAGTTTAAGTATTGAAATATCACTCAAAAGATTAGCAATAATAAAAAATATGATATGAAAAATCTAAAATAAAACCTTTATCTCCTTAATAGTAAAGGAAAGCAAAACAAAACACAGTAACTGCTGAAACCATTATCTACATAGGTAGAGATGACCAGATGCTTTCTGTCCACTTTCTGAGCTCCTTTTTGCTGCTGCATTTTAGGACAGAAGGCTAACTGTTGTGCCAAATAGATTCAGAACCTCACTGCCACAGTAGAAGTTTATTTTATGCTCATGTCTGAGTCTGATATGGATCAAGTAGCTCTCCTCTATGCTGTGATTCAGCAGTCAAGGCTGCTTTCATATTGTGGCTTCAAGGTCATTTTAACATCATACAGAGAGCAGACAGCATGAAGAGTAAAATGGACAGAAACATCAGACCCTTAACTATTTTATCCTGGAAGTTAACACACATCATTTCCACACACATTCCATTCAACACAACTGGACATGTGGCTCTACAGAGATGCAGGGGGGTGTATCCACACTTCTGGTTATGTGTCTTCTTGATGAATTGGACCTTTTATCATTATTTCTCTTATCCCTTGTAACATTCATTGTCCTGAAGCCCACTTTAATATAGCCACCTCAGCCTCCTTCTAATTAATGTTTGCATGATATAGCTTTACCTTGTAACTTACTTATATCTTTATATCTCACTGTCATTATCTCTTGCTTGGATAATTATTATAAACTATTTGATCACACTAGCCTAGCTTTTCTTCAATCTATCCCCCAAAATGATCTTTTTAAAATTCAAATATGATCTTATTATTCTCCTACTTAAAAGCCACCACTGGAATTTTGCTGTTTTTAGAATTAAGTCCACACACCTTATTCTTACTTGCCAGTCCCAAAGTGACCTTTCCTCTACTGACATTTCCAACATCGTTATTTGGCATTTTTCCCCCTCACACTTTCTATTGTATACATACTGAATTTTCTTGAACTGCAGTAATTCACTTCTGATTTGTCACCCACTGTTCATCAGGCTGCCTCATTCTTCAAAGCTAATTTTTTTCTATATATGTCTCGTCTAGATAGTACATCATCTGGGAGTCGACTTTGACCTACCAATTCTGAATTAGGTACTCTTCTGGTATATTCCTACTATACCACCTAGTCCTCTGTCAGAACACTGATGAAATGGCATCATACTTGTCTGTTAAATTGGCACATCTCCCACCAGATTGTAAACTCCTTGAAAGTTGGGATGTATCCATTCAGTGCACTGCTCTACATCTGGCACTTAGCATAGAACTTTTGACATTCAATTAATACTTGAGTGAATGGCTGAACTACTGAATGTTATTAATGAATTGAACAAAGAACTTCAGTGCAGTGATGGAACTATAAACTGGATCGTATCTCTGGAGAGGGATGTGATAAAGGACACAGAGAGAGTTGAAGGGAATTGAAACAGTTTTTGAATAAATAACAAAAAAGATCATGGTAGTATGGTATCAGGGGTCCTGTAATATCATATACTTGCCCACTCTCCACACGTAACAATATGCCAGGTGAGGGGTGCCTGAGTGGCTCACCCAGTTGAGCGACCGACTTCGGTTCAGGTCATGATCTCCCAGTTTGAGTTTGAGCCCCACATCCGGCTCTGTGCTGACAACTCAGAGCCTGGAGCCTGCTTCTGATTCTGTGTCTTCCTCTCTCTCTGCCCCTCCCCCACTCATAAATAAATGACTCTGATTCAGAGTCTCTCTCTCTGACTCAGAAATAAATAATCATTAAAAAAAAATATGCCAAGTGAAACCAAGCTAAAGGAAACCATCTTCAAGTTCTTCTTAAGATAGGAGAATAAATCCTTAGACTGGTATAAATTCTTAATGCAAAGATTCAAATCAGGTACTTGAAACCTGAATCCTCTCCAAAGGCATCTTTATCTTTTTATTGTGATCTCCTACACAGAGAACAATGCATGAAGTAAAGAGTTACTTCCTATAATTTAGCTCAAAAAGAATACTTGTGTAAACATATGTGGGTCAGGAATAGAATAGTGCTATGTCCCAGAAGCCTCTCACTTTGCCTTCTCCAAATCACTATTCCCTCCATCCCTTGCAAAGATAGCCTTTATATGGACATTTATGGTAACCACATTCTTACTTTTCTCCACTGTTTCACCAAAATATTCCGGTATAGTGTTGCCTCTTTTACTAACTTAATATAAATGGAATTATACAACTATAATTAGTATTTTTTAGTAGTTAGCCTCTTTTCTTCATTCCTGCTATTGTTTTAGAAAATATTAATATTTATTAATTTTACCCTGAATGTGCACATGATTTGGTGCACAGACAGTTTACCATTTTTCATTTAAAAAGAAAATAATGACCAGGTGGTTTCCAACACCCCAATTTTTACTCCTGGGACAATGTAATGAAAGCCAAGTCACATGTCCTATGTGTACAAACTTCAAAGTCTGTATCACAAGTGAGGATGAGAAAAACTGATATTACCTGCTTATATACAGGAGCAAGAGAAAACTGCCTTCTCTTCTCCTCCCAGGAGAGAGAGAAAAGTTTATTCCTTAGACACAAGAATTCCTGATTGGAACTTGACCGTGTAGCTTTTATATTTTTTACCCTCACTTCTGTATTTTTCATTCTTTTGTCTCTTTGTGATTTGTTTGAGATGTTTTATTTTATTTTATAAGTTTATTTATTTATTTTGAGAGAGAGAGAGAGAGAGAGAGAGAGAATGTGTGCATGTGCATGCTCACGTGCTTGCACAAGTTGGGGAGGAGCAGAGAGAGAGAGGGAGAGAGAGAGAATCCTAAGAACTGTGAGATCCATCTCAGAACCATGAGATCATGACATGAGCCAAAGTCAAGAGGTGGACACTCAACTGACTGAGCCACCCAGGTGCCCTGAGATGTTGATCTATCTCCAATTCACTAATTTCTCTTCACTGTGTCTAATCTCTTATTTCATCTTTTGAGTTCTTAATTTTGATTATGTTTTATTTTTTCATTTCCAGATCTCTGACAAAATTCTAAATTTTGTCTATTTCATTAAGCGCAGTAAATATAGCTATTTAAAGTTCTCCAATATCCAAGGACTCCCATTGGTCTTTTCTATTGCTTTATGTTTCTGTTTGTTTTCATGAATGTAATATAATCTTCTGATGTGCTTGGCTTTTTGTTTTGCTTTTTATCTTAAAATTATAGATTCTTGGAAAGTTGCAAAGGTATTACAGAAAGATCTTGTATATCCTTCAGTTTCCCGCAATGGTTACATTTTGTGTAACTATATGGAATATCAAACCAAAAAACTATCAGTTTACCATATGTGATAACCACATGTAACCACAGATTCATATAACCACAACCATGATCAAGATACAGAACTATTCCATCACCATGAATATCTCTCTCAAGCTATCCCTTAGAGTTATGGTCACACCCACTCCCTCACCCTCCATCATCCTTAATCCATGAGAAAAACTAATTTGTTTTCTATCTCTATAATTTTGTCATTTTGAAAATGTGTTTTATATATACATATAAAATTATATAGTATGTGACATTTAGAAATTGGCTTTTTTCATGGTTATTTTTCACTATGAGTCAGTGTATTAGCAAAATTGTAGAATTGGTCTGAGAAGACGCTGTAGTTTTTTCTTTTTTCTTTTTTTTCAGAGAATTCTTCTGCCAAGTAACTGGTGTCCTAACACTTTGAAATAACCTTGGTTCAATTTTAGGGATTGACATCTTAAGAGACTGAAGTGTGCTTCCTGTGAGGGCCTATCTTCTGGTTCACACTGCTAGCGATTTCAACCCAGAGTTTAGAATGGACACCATTTTACCAGCGTCAATTGTAGTTCACTACAATTCCTTCCTTTGGCAGACTCAGGACTCCAACCCCTACTCTCCTTAGGTTGTTAGCCTCTCTGCTCTCCCCTCTGTAAATATCTAACATCCTCAAGTAAAAGGAAGCTCGAAGCTTCTGACTTGCCTCTCTGAGCCTCTCTCCTTCTGAAGATTCTGGCCCAGTAATTATTCTCTATCTTCTTAAATTTGCATGACTTTAAGCACATGATTTTTATACACTTTGTCTAGATTTTCTAATAATCCTCAGTAGTGGGTGGATCTAAGTCATCTAGTTTCCTTATTACTGGAAATAGATGTTTCCTGTAGTTATGTTCCCTTTGACCCACACAGGTTTAAATGTTTTAAATTTAAATTAAAATATGTTTAATTTTTGTTTTTTTAAATTTTGTTTTATTTTATTCGAGGAGGGGGAGAGGTGCAGAGGGAGAGACAGAAAATCTTAAGCAGGCTCTGTGCTCAGCATTGGAGCTGGACGTGGGGGCTTGATCCCACAACCTGAGATTATGACGAGCAGAAATCAAGAGTTGATGTGCAACTGACTGAGCTACCCAGGTGCCCCAATATTTTTAATTTTTGAATACAAATTGGATTATCTGACTTTTATTGCTATCTGACTTTTATTTTATTTACCTGACAAAAATCAGGTAAAGCAGTCAGTGGATACTGATCCCTTTAGGAAAAACACTTGCTCTCAATTTGGCTGAAGTCTTCCCTGATCCTAATTGTCTCTCTCTGATACTTTATTAATTTAAATAGCATGCCTGCCTGGCCACTGTAAGCATTTTTATTTAAAGGAAACTTTCAAATTTAATATGACTTTTTTTGTTCCTAGAACTTAGTTAGTAAATGAGATCATTACTCTAAATTTTGGTCATTTGTAAGTCTTTTCTTCCATCATTCAGAAGTCCCCAGTTTGGTGCACAAAGTAAGTCATATTCCTGTGCTGCTGTCATTAAATGACTGAGCCTCTACATAGCCAATTCTAAAAATGCCTTTTTTACCTCTTTACAGCCTAGCATCTTCTGATAACTCTGAACCTACTAAGGGTATTTATTTACAATCTGTCCTTATTATCATTGCTGAAGAGAGAAGACTGGAAAGCATCCTCAGTCATCATTATAAGAGACTGATTGTAACAGAACAAGTCCCTTCACTACCCTTGATTCACTTGGTAGATTTACTTCTCAGAATCCGTTTTTTAACTGATTAACTTAGTGAATCATAAATGCTCCTCTAAGATTCACAGAATATAAGCAAACAAAAAATGTGATATGTTAAAAATTATGTAAGATCAAAATCGTTATTTAGACCTTAATATCACCACTTTACCAGTGTCAATTATTTTGTAAGCATATATTGAGGAACCATGTTGCTCACATATTTTGCTGTTTCATGCCCATGTGTAGCTTCAAAATTATAGAAAGCTCTCAAAGAGCTTAAATTTTATCTGGGAAGACATACTACATAGCAAGCAATATAAAATATACATGAAATAATTCTATATATGTAAAATGACTGTATAAAAGGAAATGTATTATGTCACGAGAATGCCAATTAGAAGAATAATAAGAAATTGGGGATGTTGAACAAGAAAGGCTCTTGAATCTTGAAAAAGGTTCTCAGGTCAGATTTTGAGGAATGTTTTAGATGTGGACTTACAGGAGAGAGAGGTGAAGTTATTCCAGCAAGTGGTATTTTTGGCAGAGGTTTTCTTTCCAGGAGCTCAGTCAGTCTACATTTACTCTTTTTCTGCAGAATTTTGAATGAGATTTTGTAGTATATGGCAAAGAGATGATGTTTTTTTTTAACACCCAATAATATGTAGACAGTCAAATGTACTATGTATAGAAATAGGGCATGAGAGAGAATCATGTGGATAGATAATCCTCTCCAGTATCAGTTCTTTTTCCCTCCCTCTATTCAATAGAAATACCGCACTTTCTGAAGGAGGTAATAAGACATTTAATACACGAATACTGACCTTAAGGAGCTTACATTGCTGTTAGAGGGCTAGTTACCAAAGTGAGAAGTTGAACAATATGTAGTAGCTATCTAGACATACAAAAAATGTCACAAGGCAGTGGCTGATAAATTAAAAAAAAAAAAATCAGGGCTGACAAGTCTTAGTAAAGCTCATAGGAGGCAGAATCTTTGGCGGGCTGGTTTGGAGGAAAAGGGATTCATAAAAGTGATGTAACTTTTATATCTATGGTAGGGAAACTATAGAGGTCCTCTAATCCAACTGGATGAATGTCTTCCATGACATCACTAATAAATGGTTCTTCCTTCATCCTCTCCAGTAATACAGAATTCAGTTTCATGAGACACCCTATTTCAAGTTCCTGGAAAGAATGTTATTCCTTATAATCAGCCCCAAATCAACCCTCTTGTTAAATGTGATAGTGCTACCCAAAACTTCTCAGTCCCTGTGTCTGCCATCCTCAGGTGCTCCATTGTATTATAGACGTGCTGGCGTATTTGTTCCCTTGGCCTTTCTAGCTGTTTTGCAGGGCCTGAAGGAGCCACAGCCCCAGAACTATGGCCCTGAGAAACCTTTTATGTTTATCCCAGTGCAGTAAATACTATCACCTCTTATGTATGCTGTGCTGTGAAGCATTGCTCAGTATAGTGTGGTGGTGAAGAGATCCGGGTCCTGGAATCAGACAGACCCAAGTTAGAATCTTGGCTCTGTCAGTTATTAGTTCTGAAATCTTGGGACAGAGACTCCACTTTTCACTTCTCGGTTTCTACACTGCAAAATAGGTACAATAATATATGTTCCCTTATAGAGCTGGTGTAGGAATTAAAGATGAGAACACATTAGGGATAATAAGTACTACTATTATTAAATTATTTAAAGCTAGTTTTTGTGTCCTCTAAGTCTCTTCTGACTAAATATCCCAAGTTCCTTCAGTGTCTGCCTGTCCAATGTGAGTTTAAGTTTCTTCCGCTTCTCATTTGCTGTCTTCTTGAGATCCTATGGTGCCTTTGTGTTCCCTTTTAAATGTAAAGTACTAAAAACAGTATGTATCCCTGCAGGTGTGGTTTGAGGAGATAGTCCTCAAAGGGTGGAAAGAATAGAGGATTGAAAGAAGGATATTCTCACTGGAAAAAAGTGTAATAAGCAACGGAGACGAAACCACAAATACACATGGCATGCTTATCAACAAATGGGCCTAACCGGCTAAAAGGGAGTCATGGGGAAAAAAGATCTTAAAGTGGCTGGATTGTGAAGTCCCTGGAACTATGATACTATGGATTCTATCACTATAAAGGAAAACCAACAAAACTGTCATTATAGGAGATTTACTTCTCACTTGAAAGCAAGCAACCACAGTTTATGTGAGCTACTCACAAGTAGCAAAAAGTTACATTACAGCCCTTCTTTTGCTTCCCTTAGATGAAAACAATCAATAACCCTACAATAGTCCCAAAGGTGACTCCGAAAACTTGAGAGATGATCCACAAACCACACATTCCTTTTGGCTGTTGGCTGCTGCAATCTACTATGGTTACAAAGGTGGGTGATCCAAAGAAGTTACTCTGCTCTATCCTGGAAGTCATAACTCAGTAGCTTCACCTACAGATTTCCTTTATTCCCAACCCTTTCTTTTCTTACCTTCTGGTCTTTCTTCCATTCATTCAATTTGCATAATGCTTAGAACCTTTTGGAGTTCATGCCCCACCTCTGCTGAGTACAACTTCGAACAAATTACTCAGCTTCTTGTAATTCAGTTTCCTCTCCTGTAAAAATGATAATTTTTTTGTAGGACTATAAAAATTAATTGTGAATATTAAATAAGTTAATATATCTGAAATAATCACAAGAGAACATGGCAGTAATAAGTGTTATTTATGTTAATTTCTGCTACTTTGGGTCATTACTATTCATAATTCAACAGATATCAGACACTTGGCTAGGCACAGAGGATGCATAGGCAAAAAGAACAATCCCTTACCCTCAATGGTCCTATTTCTCCTGATTTTGTGGGCAAGGCAATGACTTTGGAAATACATTGCTGAATAAAATTTATTAGGTACCATTTATTGTCTTTGTAATCTTGGATGAAACAATTCCTCTGAGCCTCTTTCCTCATCTGTAGAACGAGGATTAATAAAATCTACTTCGAAGATCTGTTCTATTAAATAAGACAAAATATGCATACTGCCTGGCACAGGGTTGGAACTAAATATACACTCCTTCCCCCATAATCCTACAGCCCTACCTGAGTTTAGGACACAGCGATTTCTTCCAAAGAGCCAATCAGGAGTCTGAAGGTATAGCGGGAATGTCTTCAGGAAGGGCAAAAGCCAGGAGTGAGAGAGAACGGGGTGGGGGTAGGGCGCGGATGGAGACCGCCCCCGGACTACAACTCCCGGAATGCTCAGCAAGAAGGAGTGCCCCGCCCCGCCCCTCCCAACCGGCACAGCAGGCGCTGCCCACCCCGTGGAGCCCAGCGGCGCGCTGAGGCTACAAGTGCCACGGCTGGTAATCGGAGGACTTTCCCGTGGAGCCGCGCAGGAACAGGCGCGCGGTGCTTCAGCCGCACGTGGTGGTCAAAGCAGGGGTGAGTGACGGAGAGTGGCACCGGGAGGAGGCGCTGGGGCGAGGGAGAGACCCCCCCCCCCGGGAGCCTGGCGGAGCAGCGGAGCGCGTCCCCACTCCCTGCCCTAGGTGCTTGCTTGCCTCGCTTCGGGGTATTTGGCAAACGCAGCCGGACTCTGGGCGCCCTGAGGTTCACCCGGAATGGATGGATTGATCTCGCAGGAATCACCGCTTCCCGGAGCTTGCTGCGCGCTCTTCTCGCACAGTGAGCGCTGGACGGATCCCGAGGTCGCTTCCCCAGATCAGCCTCGCCCGCATTAGTTAGTTCCAATGCAGATATTAATGTTTAGTTAATGGCAGACGGAGGAGGCAAAGTGCTGTCCCCTCGCTTTGAGGTGCAATTTCATTAACCGCGCTCTTAACCAGAGAGACGGAGAGGCAGGAGACGGAAGGAAAGAGCCTTTAGCTGGTCCCATGGGATTATCCTTTCTCTACTGAGGATGGAAGCCCCGGATTACGGAGCTGCAAAGGGAATCGACTGTGCAGCTAGTATATCTCCGATGGAACAAGCAGAGTCTATCTTTTCTTTAAAGAGAGAGGGAAGCAGGAGACGGGAATTAAGTGGAGATTTCATTCCCTCTGTTATAAATGGGAAGTGTCATGAGGGGCTCTGCCCATTTAAAAAAAAAAAAAAAAAGCCCAATGTGATGAGTTAATCGTGCCAAAAGTTAATCAGAGGACCTCATGTCTGAGGGCACAGCGAGATGATTTTTCATTTCAGGAATTGATCAAATACATTGTCACCACTTCTTCCTGGAGGGATCCAGCTGTATTGATCCGTATCCACTTGCTAAAGGAAAGTTCTGGTTCACTTGAATGTTTTTTGCATTTGGTCATTTTGTATTTTGTTTTGTTTTTCTGTTTTAGCTACAGAGAAACTTTGGTAGTAGGAGAGAAGTGGTTTTTTTAAAAACAAAACAAACTGTAACGTAGAGCAGCAAGGATGTGGATTCCCTCTCCCGAATTTTAAGTGAGTTGCCAGGTAGACCATTAGGTGAGCCTTAGTTGTGCATCTGTGTGGGTTACCAGGTGTTGGAGCTGTGGATTGTGAGCATAATAAACCCACAAACCATGGTTTAAATCAATTATTACTGGAAAGCAAAATAAAGAGGGCCTTTGCTCGAAACTGCTGTACTTGGTGACAGTGAAAAGTGAGTCTATCCTGCAAAGGATGGTAGAAGCAGAGAAAGATAGACAGTTTTCCGCTCAACCCAAAGTTCTATCACAGAAAGGTCCCATGCTGTGGTGGGGGTAAGGGCATGTCATGGATACAAAGTGCCAAAGGTAATTTTGGAACTTTGGAAATAACTTCTCACCTGCTTGCCTCACAAACTGTTGACTCTGTGGGTTTATAATTTGTCTTTTACTGTCAGTTTACTTCTAAATAAAAACTTTCAGGTGGTCAATTTGGCATGCGTGTTTCTTAGCAAAGTAGGCAGAGGGAGATGAACTCAGACCCATTCAGACTCAGTGAGCAAGAGTAGCAGACCTGTACCCAGAGCAGGTAGGTGTGTTGGGGGGAAGGGTGTGGAGTGGGCTGGCCCCTCGTATTTGGCAGGGGTCACACAGTTAAGGCATGTTGTCTGCATACTTCTGGGTCCAGAACAAGCTGGTGTCATGTAGCCACAAGGGCTGAGAATGAAAGCACAACGAACAAGCAAGGGTCTTGAAAATACAGGGCTGGTTGACTAAGGTCATTGGATGTATGAGGTGTAAGTTTAAGAAAGGTGGCTGATTAAACCAGCCATCTTTTACCCACTTCAGCTACTCAGTCAAAATGCTGAGCCCCAGTTCCAATAAAGCCCAGCTGATGATGACATATTTGTTCGTCCATGGTGATGCTCTAAAGCTAATCTGTATTAGAATCTGTTCTGAACAAAGATAGTGTAAACGTAATTTAACTGAATTGTTGAGAAGTGTGTGCTTCCCCAGGTTCTCCAGAAAATCGCGGCTCTGCTAAAAAAGGTCCCTGCCTTTCTCATTTGTGTCTCTCTACAGGAAACTTGCCTTCTTATTTGAGGGATCCTGTCACAGTAATGTGTGAGTCCTTGGATAAATTTGGCTTGGTGACGGCAATGCTTTCTTCAGAGACACTGCTACTTCCTCTGTGCTCCTTTTCTACCCTGACCTAAGTTTCTCAGTGTTAATCCCGGTGATAAGTCAGAGGATTTGCCCTCTTCATACTTTCTTGCCACTAGGTATCCTCTCCTTTCTTTTACTCCTTTTAGAGGAACTGGGGCTGAGGTGTCTACAGTTGTGGCTGAAAAGGAGATGGGGACCTCAGGAGCGATACTCTTGGTAGTGCAGCCTTAGCTCTTGTTGGGTTCTTATCTGTGTTGCTGTTGGCAGAATTCTCAGAACCTGCTGGGGGATGTCTGACTAGCTCCGATGGAGCTCCACTCCCTTGCTAAGAAGAGCAGCCAGGCTTTCCTGTGCGATGCTGGGGACTGGCATTCAGGAGGCCCTCCTGATGGCCAGGCAGATGCAGCAGCCATCAAAGCTGCTCTCTGCTGCCAGAGACACTGTACGTCAACACCAAAAGCAGCTGAGATTGAAGGATCTAAACTTAGTCCTTCTCCAGCATCCCCCTCCTCCTCTTTGCAAGACAGAGTTATTCAGACAGACTCCTTGCCACCAGGACCTCTCAACTCAGGGAACAACCAAATAACAGCAGGGCGGAAAGTCTGCAACTGCTGCAGCCAGGAATTAGAAACTTCTTTTACCCGTGTGGATGAGAATGTCAACTTAGAGCAAAGGAACCGATGCTCCCCTTCAGCAAAAGGGAGCAATCACCTGGGAGACCTTGGCTGGGGAAATCCAAACGAGTGGTCCCATGAGGCTGCCGTATCCTTGATATCCGAAGATGAGGATGATGTAAGTTCGGAAGCCACATCTTCAGGGAGGTCAGTTGACTATGGTTTCATCAGTGCCATCTTGTTCTTGGTCACTGGCATCTTGCTGGTGATCATCTCTTACATTGTTCCACGGGAAGTGACTGTGGATCCCAACACCGTGGCGGCCCGGGAGATGGAACGCTTGGAGAAGGAGAGCGCAAGGTTGGGGGCTCACCTGGATCGCTGTGTGATTGCGGGACTCTGCCTGCTCACTCTTGGGGGGGTCGTTCTGTCCTGTTTGCTGATGATGTCTATGTGGAAGGGGGAGTTATATCGTCGCAACAGGTTTGCCTCTTCCAAAGAGTCTGCAAAACTCTACGGTTCTTTCAACTTCAGGATGAAAACCGGCACGAATGAAAACACCCTGGAACTGTCCTTGGTAGAAGAAGATGCTCTTGATGTACAGAGTTAATTCTGGTTGTGAACTTCTTGAGGGTCTGCGTTAGCATTTTCTGTGAAAACAAACCAACCAACCACTTTTCTTAAAATTAACAGTGCAGTTTATTTGCTTGTCAGGAAATGCTCATTTCACAAACCAACAGCCAGTGAGTGTTTTTGTTCTATATGTATTTTTTATTTACAAGAAAAGCTGTGTTAAGATGCATTAAGAAACTACAACCAGCTACACCTGTCCTTGTAAAGAGCTGAGATTAATTAATCTATAATGGCCATCAGCTTCTGTTTCTATAGCAAAATATTTCTAACAACCAGCGTACAAATGATTTTTTTAACATGATATGGGGTATTATTTGGACATTAAGAAGTCCTGCACACAGTAGGGTCAATTAGTAACTTATTTTGTGAAAAAGAACCTAAGCACTAATCACATAATAAGGCTTACATTTAATTCTCAAAGGTGCTTATCCATTCTCTTGCTAAATTTTTTCTTCCTCTGATTTGGCTGAGCATTAAAATATAGGGTTTTGAATTTGAATATTTTGAAGCTTGAGGATGTTGATTATTTTAAAAATGCAAGAATATATATGTTGTATTTATAATTATTCCTGTACTCAGAATTGGTAACTAAGTCATTAGAATAAACTTTCTAGGAAAAGAAAAATATATAAATCATTATTAGACCAATCTGAATTTAACCGAGAATGTTAGTGCCAGATATGAGCTGATGTTGCATGCCCATTTTCTAGGTAAAGTAAAATTAATTGCTTACGTAAATTTCATTTTCTGTTTGTCGTTTAGCTATCCCACAGGTTACCCGGGCTCTTGAAGTCTTTCCTGGTTCTCACACCAGAGAGGCAAAGCATTAGACATTTTTAATATATTTCCAGACATATAAACCTCTAGGCAGGTCAGAGTCATGATTAGCTCAGACACACCCAGGTGACATTTTGTTATTGTTTGGAGAAAATTTCCAATACAATTGCAGCTAGACTGTTAGAAACATTTAGAAATTGGTATCACTTACTCTTGGCGAAGCAACAAACCATTGCCCCAGGATGGAAGCAGTCCTTAAGCCCACAGCCAAAAAATTAAAAGATAAGAGTGACAAAGAGAGAGGAAACTGATTCAGTGGGAACTGCATCCTCACCAAAACTCGCCTCCTCCTAACATGGTCTAAGTGTCTCTCTCCGTTCCTCATCCAGGCTCTCAGAAACTGTGATGCCTTGCCTCATGATGTTTACACTTGCTCCATGAGAGGCACGATGAGCAAAGTGGTCACAACTTTG
Source organism: Panthera uncia (assembly GCF_023721935.1). Classification (NCBI taxonomy): domain Eukaryota; kingdom Metazoa; phylum Chordata; class Mammalia; order Carnivora; family Felidae; genus Panthera; species Panthera uncia. Next base: position 29,299,007 of record NC_064812.1, read on the forward strand.
CAAAACACACACCCAGTGTCCACACTAACACACTGTCTCCGTACAGTTATGGTTCGGGAAGGGGTAGGAAATGGAGCCTCAAATAGCTTGCATTTTGCAATTAATCTTTGAGGTGTTTCCATCCTCCCACTGCAAGAGCTCTTTTAACTTCCATTAGTGCATTACCAGGATCTTACAAAGGGCTGGAACTTGGAATTTGGGGTGGGAGGGCAGAGATGGGTAAGTGAGAACATGATTTCTTTATTGATTCTAAAGCATAATTCTAATGCCTGAAGTTTTTGTTGTTATTGAGGACTGGAATATGTGGGTGACTTTGGCTGGCAGAGTGTGTGAGTCAGGATGTTTATGTGAATGAGCTCCTGTTGATGTCAGAGATTGATTTGATGAGTTAGGTACACTGTGTGTTACTAAGGGTTAAGATGAAAATCAAAAAGGTAGGATCAGAAGATAGTAAAAATAGAGAGGGCAGGCATGTGAAAGAATTATTAGGTAAAAATGAGAACTTGCGTGGACATCAGAGGAAGCTAGATGTAGCTGAATTACCTTATTCTATATAACAGGCTATTAACTGACTTGGAAATAATTGGAACATCATAAACGTGATTTTTGTTTTCTATTGCTGTTTCATCGTGCTTTTTGAAAAAAGTTTTTGTTTTATTGTGATTCTCATGTTACCGTTTATGTTGAAGCTGGCTTGCTGGAAGTATAAATTCAATATTTTGAAGGTTTATAAATTATCAGATTCTAACCTGCTTGGGCTCCACCATACATTAAGTTGAGGCAATAAGGTAATGATATCCTTGGATGAGTGAGTAGGTCTGGGCTGTGTGTCTTTTAAAAAAAATACATTAAAAAAATAATGCTTGTTCTTAAAAGCTAAGTGGGATCAGCTGTGTTTTGTTTTTATTTATTGGAGAAACATGATTAATTAGCCAAATTGCAGGCTAAACTGAATTAATGTGTAGCCTGATTTTCAGCTCATGAAGGAAGACAAGTTTGAGAATCAAGTGTTAGGAAGTTTTTCAATAATGTAAAACTGGATAAAGGAGAAGAAGCCAGAACTTTTCATTTGGAAACATTTAATGAATCTTCCAGTGCTACCAAATCACATACAGTTCTGATGTGATCTAAGGGATATATATATATATATATATATATATCCTATTATATCTGTATATGTATCCCAATTAGTAAAAGATATGCATGAGGAAAGACGTAACAAGTCAGAATATATTTCTTCCTTCCCTTCCTTAAAATTTTAAAATTGAAGTATAGTAATCAATGCTTACTTATTTCAACACTATTTAAATCTGTCCATATATAGGACACATCTCTCTCAAGTCTCTACTTATATGATGGCAGACTATTATTCCAAAAAGAACCAATTCAGAAATCATCTGGACATCTATAGTGCTGTGTTGACACAGTTCAGATAACTGCCTTAATCAGCTTTCCTACAGTATTTCCTTGTATAGCCCTAGTCGATCCTATCAGTGCCTGAATTCAAGATAAGGATTACTTGAATTTAAAGCCTTGGTAACACAAGCAACAAAAAGCCCTGGACTTTAGACACTATTGTTTCCAATCAGATACAGAGGCTTTTGGCTCTAAATATATTTATTTAGAAGGACTTTGGCAGATCAGGTGATTATGTTACACACATTGAACAGATGATAGCTATGGTGTTGGTCTTGGATCCTACATGGAGATTATGACCTTACATCTATCTTTTTAACATGGTGCTGGTCGTTGTGCATGAAACCTTTTATTGCTAGATCTGGAACAGCAAAGCTTTTTCAGAGGTCTGTGGTTTAGGTCTTAAACTTTTTATCAGGTGTTAAAAAACTAAACTAAGTCACTTTCCTAATCGTAAAGCAGTTCATTGTTCAGTAATGCGGTCCAAAGGGGTGAGTACCAGAAAGAAAGCTTTCTCTATTACTACTGGGATCTATATGCTAACGGGAAGTTTAATCCTTCTATCTATCTATCTATCTATCTATCTATATCTATTTATTAAATGTTTGTTTATTTTTGAGAGAGAGAGTGTGAGCAAGGGTGGGGCAGAGAGAGACAGGGACAGAGGATCCGAAGTGGGTTTTACTTTGACAGCCAGGCTCTGTGCTGATACCAGCAAGCCCAATGTGGGGCTCAAACTCATGAACCGTGAGATCATGATCTGAGCCAAAGTTGGACGTACAACCTACTGAGCCACCCAGGTGCCCCTGATCCTCCTAATGGCTTTAATAAAAGGCTCCTTATTGGGGCTTAGATACTTGCCTGATACTGGTATCACATGCTTTGATGGCTACTTAAAATATCTTAGCTGAAAATACCTCCCTCTCATACTTACTTGTTTTAGGGACCCAATTGGACCAGTGCTGGCACATGTCCTTTGAGACATGCAAATTTAGACAAAGAGACTGCCCTACTAAATTCATTTGTGCCTTCCCTTTGTCCTCCAGAGTAAGGGTAGTGACTGAGTGAGCACTACGCCAGCTGAATGGCAGGAATTAGGGTCTGAACCCAAGCGGCTCTACTTTTTGTTGCTTCTTGTGACAGGCAAAAATTCTAGGCAAGAGCATTTAAACATTTCAGCCTTCATCTTTCACATGTGCAATGGCAGGCATATTCAAAACCTTACCTGGATTAGTCATCTAGAGTTAAGGAAAAAAAATATTCTATATATCTAGTAGGAGAAGGTTTTTCAATCTGAAGGTCAGATTCCATTGCAGCAATTACTGCCACCACAAAAATGTGGCCTGACCAAAGAGATTCACAACCTTCACCAATGGCTCACCTATTCAGGAAGATTTAATACCACCAGCTAGATTCCACTGTGACAAAGGAATAAGACAGATCCTTACAGTTCTCTGTAATGGGGTTTGACCTTTCCCAGAACTGGGCATAAAGAATGACTACAATGAAAAGAATTATAATGAAGTCTCACTGGCTTTTCCCAGCATAAAAGGGTTCATAAGAAAGAGAATTAACATATCATTGTCTTTCAGCTATATCATTTTATGGTTCATAGTACTCTATAATATTCTCTCCTTCCAACTTTTATGGTCAGAAGCCTTGGGAAATAATTTGCCTGATTTGTGCACTGACACTGTAAAAAGGGGGATGTTCTTTTAAATATGTAAAAGTGATTTCAATAATCTGTGGCTTACATTTAAGAGCATACCTGGAGTTTATGTTTGTTAATGTGTAAGTTTATGTCCACTCAAGTCTATATATGTATTAGGAGAATGTTTTATAATTGTAGAACTGTAATACCCAAAGCTATTGTTAGAATAATTTTCTTATAGGAAACTTGGCATGCCTTAACGTTGACTTTAAGGATAACAGAAGTCTTTCACAGGTCATGAATTAAGGATTTAGAATCAACCTCAGAATGAAATGCCATAATTACATAGATCTCTTTTGGCTGGTCAGCATCTCACAGATGTTTGATTTATTTTCTTAACCGCTCAATTTCAGGCTCATGAGAGTGTGGCATATTTAGAAGTTATTTTACCATGAATTCTTGTTTTATTTCAAGGAAATATGGGAAGCAGACAGTACTTTCCTTTGCTCCAAGTTTTAGCAATTTTCCCGTGTTTTGGGAAGAGCCAGTCTTACTCTCCCACTGCCATCTTTATGGTTCCTACCCAGGCTCTGAACAAATGTTGTACAAGAATGCAACGATGGATTATTACTATATAGTATATTGGGAGTTTCTATTTTGTGGTTCTCATCATGCTTTTAATTTTATTTTTCTTGCCAAACAAGAAAAATAATTTGATGTTGATTATGTGTTTTAATATTCTAAAACGGCAGTTATTAAGGTTATGGGCTTTTCCTTTGGGCATGTGATGCCTTATGTGTTAATTGCAAGTGTGTCATATCATTTTAAAATAAAACTGTTTATAAAGATGTTTCATTGTGTTTGTTAACTTTTATTGATTTGAATATGAATCTGTGATGCTGATTTGGTCTTTTAAGATTATATTTGAAATTATTTGTCCAAAAAAATTGCAAGTGATATTTACCCTGACTCCAATATGTCATTTTTCTTGCTACTATGTCATTGAACAATATAAACCATACTTTATTATTTTACTTTATATGAAATAGTCAAAGCTATTTGGTTTTACTCAGTATTAAACTTAGAGTGTGAATTGCATGATGTGGGAAAAACACATGTATTGGTATTTATTGATATTTTAAAAAATACTTATCCAAATATCTAGAAAGCTTTTACATGAAAAAAAATCAAATTAACTTATGATCCTACTCTTAAATTTCTCTTAATCTACTGTTGATCTCCATTTTCATTTGAAGGATGAATAATAATTTATATTATTAAGTGAAATGTTATCCTTATTGTGTATTAGTATTGTCAAGGCTGAGACTTCTAAGGGGGCAGTTTAAAGTGAAGCTTCATAATTTACTCCACTTATTTAAAACAAAAATTGGATCAAGATTCTTATGTACTATAAAAGAAAAGAACTAGTTACATATATATACATATACACACACACATACACATATATAAATAAACATATATGTATAATGTAGTTTTATGTACTTTTTGCTAGAAGATTTTTTTTTTAACCACCTCTGATCATTTGGAATGAGCTACATAATGCTGCTACAATTCCACAATATCTTTTTTATATGACTCTTACAGGTCAGCAAGAAGTCTCTCAGAGACCCTATCTGATTTAGCCACCTTTCCAATGTTGCTGGTTGTCAGGCTGTAGGGAAGAAGAGAGTCTGAATGGTCTGGAACAGGCACTGGACCTCCTGGCAACTTGCCGGCTAGGACTAATTACATAGTCCCAGTCGGCCAGGAAATGCAGTTCCCTCATGTGCCCTGAAGTGGGGAGACCTAGGGCTGTTTGGCAAACACTAATAACCACCACAATTTCTAAGGTCTTTGTGTTGTTAAAGCATATTATGTATCAACATAAAAATTCCTGCATTCTCTGATGACTGCTTGATCCATTTATTTTTAATATTTTTATACTGAGGGCAAAAAAATCCCCCAGAAAAACAACAACAACAACAAACTATTCTAAAAACCCCCAGAAACATAAAATTCAGTAGTGCTTTTTAACGAGGGAAATGCTCCCAATTTACTTTAAGATTACCTATTATGATTTTGTTGTATTATTTTATCATAAAAATGAAGGGATTAAAATACCAATCCCAATTCTTTGAACTCCTGAGCAGGAGGAAGCACTTTCTTAATTCCTCACTATATGTTATGGAATTTATACCTTACTAGACTCTCACAACAGTCCTGCAAGCTAAGAATTATTACCTTCATTTTAAAAATAAAAGACTGGACCTCAAGAATATTAGATAACTGGCCAAAGTTACACAACTAATAAGCAGTAGAGAAAAGATTGAAACCTAGGACAACTTCACTAGAGAGTCATTACTTATTCCAGGTTAGAAGGAATGTTACCCCTGCAACAACAACAAAAAATTCTATACTAGCTATTTCATTTTGTATTCATCATTTTATAAAGTCAAGTAATAGTCATGGGGTTTGAGAAATAAACTCTTTCTGTAAGGCAATCGTACCAATATTTTGTTTTAGAGAACATAGCCATTTCTCAAAATATAAAACCAAATTAAACCCATCAAAACTCGCAGTCATCCTACTCACTTCCCCCACCGAGGTTCAGATAAGCTTATACTGACACTTTCCTTAGAGCTGAAAAGAAAATGTAGTTATTCTTCCTATGTGCACAATAGTCTCAAAGGATTTATGTACTCTCCGGGAAGGAGCTCAAAGACGGAAGAAAGTCCCATCTGAGTGCTATGTGCCAGGCATTCAGCTTTCATGTAGTATCTTGCTTAGTCTTCATAACACATGGTATAATGAGAACTTCATAATCAGGGAAACAAATGACTTGAAGTTTGAATGCCTGCTCCTCTACTCTTATCAAGTCATCTGAGTTCTAGTTTCTTTTTTTTTTTTTAAGTTTATTTATTTATTTTGAGAGAGAGAGTGAGACAGAGTGTGCACACACACGGAGGGACAGAGAAAGGGAGAGAGAGAATCCTGAGCAGGCTCCACACTGTCAGTACAGAGCCAAATGGGGGGCTTGAACTGTTGAACTATGAGATCATGACCTGAGCTTTCGTCAAGAGTCAGACACTTAATCGATTGAGCCTCCAGGCGCCCCAAGACCTAGTTTCTTCATTTGTAAAATAGGGATAATAGTGTTTGCTTTGCAGGATGAAACTTAAAAATGATAAATGGGACAAAGGCTGAGAGGGAAGCCTGACGGGTATTCCATCTTTAGGTCCACCATTATCTTCAGTGGGCTGCTTTTTTTAAGTTTTTTTTTTTTTTTTTAACGTTTATTTATTTTTGAGACAGGGAGAGACAGAGCATGAACAGGGGAGGGTCAGAGAGAGGGAGACAGAGAATCTGAAGCAGGCTCCAGGCTCTGAGCTGTCAGCACAGAGCCTGACGCGGGGCTAGAACTCACGGACGGCGAGATCATGGCCTGAGCTGAAGTCGGCCGCTTAACTGAGCCACCCAGGCGCCCCTTCAGTGGGCTGCTTTGTAATGGCACAACATAGGTGTTTGGAAGTACATGGGAGCTGTGTTCATGTTGATTAAGTACTGGCTGACAAATAACTGAACTGGGCCATCATCATGATAAAAAATAATATTCTCCTTCACCTTCTCTCCCTCTTCCACCTCTTCCTCCTCTTTTCTCCTCCTTCCCTTCCTCCTCTTCCTTAGCCTCCTCCTCTCCTTCATCATTATCAATCATCTATGTGGAAACTATTCATTTGGAGGTCTCTTATTTCTACCATCATAGACATGCCTGAGAAAGAAAATTTTATTTCTCTTCATAAGACATAAAATCAATCTGAAAACTGTCCTCCTCAATTGTAAAGTATGATGTGCTAATATCTTGTACCATAAGCCTCCAGACCTTGAGTAGCCATAGCTCTGTTAGCTCCAGTGTTATGTGGCAGAAAACTCTGTCTTTTGAATAGAAGAGTTTTGCCATAGAAAAGCCCAACAAAATCCTTTTATTTGGTTGAAAAATTTTTCTTGTTTTTAACATTTCTCAGTATTAAAACTTAAAAGATACTTTTCAGTGAGCAGTCTGGCAAAAGGCTGTTCTTCACTGCCGTTTGTCCAGACCAGAGAGTTTGTGTGCTTATATTGAATTTATCTTTGAATTTTATTTTACCTTGTCCATGTTCTGCCAAATTAGCAAATGTAACTACTCTGGAATACAGATGACCTTAAGAACAATTGCTAAAAATTGAACTTATTTTCCCTTGATACTTAAATGGCATAGTCAGCGATGCCCCCTGCTGCTGAGCAGATCCATAGCAGGGAAACTGGGTGCACCAGAGAAGGAAGAGAACAAAGCCAGCAAAGCTCAGGAAAATTCCCTGGTTGCAAACAGAAGTAAAGAGGGTTGGGAGAGACTGATACTAGTCCAAAACAGTAATAGATGAGGCTGAGAGAGTCTCTGAAACATAAAGGTTCATTAATGACATATCTGGATAAATCTTTGAGTCATCCCCCTTGGGAGTTTATATGCTGTGTGTAAGGAAAAGAGAGAGATCATGGCAGCTTTGTGTCAAGTTATTGTTAGAGAGCAGTGACCCAACCAGGGACTACAATTCCCCATTCACTCTTCACTTAGGTGGGGCCGCATGACTAATTTGCACCAATGGAATGTAAGCAAAGTGATGGGTGTCACTTCCTGACTGAAGTAGTTAAGAAAGTTGCATACCTTTTACTTCCTTCCTCAATCAGAGTTGACTTTGGGCCTGGCAGAGAAAAAGGCTTTCAAGCCCAAATGGAGGAAGATATAGGTCTGTGCATGTGGGCTAATGAATAAATAAACTGACATTGAAGGAAGAGCCAAGCATTTCACTTCAAATTATAAGATGTTCACCATAATTTGGGGGAAAATCTTCAGTTCCAGGCTCTTTCTTTCCTTTGCAATTACAAATCTATCTAGTTCTCAGTCAAGACACTCATAGTTATCTATTCTAGTGATAGATTACCTTTACTATCATTTACTAGTGATAGATTACATTTGTATATTATCATTTACATTTACTAGTGATAGATTATATTTACTATAGTGATAGATTACATATATAGTGATTTATTACATTTACTAAATTGATGCCTAAAGAGGTTAATGATGAAAGCTAAAACTACTGAGTGTTTATAATGTACCAGGACCCAGTTGTCACATTTGCTCATTTAATCCCCACAACAATGCTGTGAGGTAGGTACTCTGATTACCATAATGTTATTCATGAACAAAGTTAGATTTACCACTGAATCTATTAGCTTGCCCAAAATATTAGCTCTGACACACAGTTCATAAGTGACAGAGTTGGGATTCAAACCCAGAGTTTGACTGGTTAATACCCTTGTTTAAGTTTAAAGCTAGTAAATGGTGGAGCTAAGACTTCCCACCTGGGTCTGACACAAAAATCCATGCTCTTTGTATCTATAATAGGCTGTCCTTTACTTCTGTAGTTCTTTTCACCTCAACTGCCTATCCTTCCTTCTGCCAAGGCCAACCTCACTGATGATTACTCACATCATCATTGATCTCTCCCTTCTTTAAATGACCATGGCACTTAGTATCTGTATTCTAAAATTCACTCAGTGTAGGCTGCCTTGTATTGATCACTAATTGTTTCATGCATTAGAGTTTTCTTTACAATTAAGCTTTAAATTCTGGAAGGGCAAGGACCCTCTCTTACCTCCGTAGTACCCAGATCAATACTAACTCGTACCAACCACTTGATTGCTCATGACTTGCAGAAATAGAAACATGATGAATTCTCTCATTATGCCAGAAACGAGTAGTCTGGCCCCAATACTAAAGTAGCCTCTTATCCTGGTTTCTAGGATAAGAGAAGAACCCAAAAAAGGAAAAATCCTTTAGAGGAGAGCCACGAAGTGGATTAAAGTTAGAAACCACGACACAAGGGAAAATGTAAAAGAACAATGGCTTCTACTTGCAGAGCCAAAGGCTAAGGCACATCTCAGGAAAAATTCACTAGTTTTTAACAGCTGAAATGCAGAAACATTCACTTTCACCAGGAATGAAAACATTCAATTTAAAATATTAAAACTGATACAATTTTTATTGTATCAAATTGGGAACATTTTTTCCCCTTTTTAAAAAGCAATGCTTAATGTTGCCATGAAAGATATTATTTCATACATAGCTTCATAGGGGCATTGACTAATACATTTCTTTCTGAAACACAAATTAATAGTATGTACCTGGAATCTTCGAAATATTCTTTCCCCCAGTATCCCACTTCAAGAAAACTTAGAATAGAAATATTCAAGGAGATGGATAAAAGTTGATTTACAAAGATATTTACTGCTGCTTTAGCTACAAAGTGAAACACTGAAAACAATCTCATAGCTGGATAGAGGGATTGTTGAGATGAGGTAAGCTCATAAAAGGATTTCTGTAAAACCACTAAAGCTTTTCAAGGATTTTTAAGGATATGGAGAAGTGCTCATAATGTAACATTAAGTGAAGAAATTCATGATACAGGGCCTTTTCTCGAATACAGCATCATCCCAATTATGTGCTAGGTATGTAGTTTATACATACACATGACAAGAAGGAACATTAAAATGTAAATAGCTATCTCTAGAGTAAGGTTGTTAGTAATTTGCTTCTTTTGTTGTATTTCCTGAATTTCTCTTTTTCTTTATAAATGTGCTTTTAGTTTTTAACAAGCATTTTTTTTATAATACTTACTATATGCCAGTTTTCATTCAAGACATTTACAACTATGAACTCCTTTAATTTAATCTTCATATGGACCCTATAAGGTAGCTACCATTGTCACTTCAATGTTAATGATGATGAAAATGAGGCACATAAAGGTTTAAAACTTCTTCAAGGTCACACAGCTAGTAAGTTGTGGAAGTAGGGTTTGAGCCCATGCACTTAACTGTATTATGACAGTGAAAAAGTTTTGGAACCAGAAAATAAAATAAAATAATTTTATTGGAAAAAATAACAATTTATTTTTAGATCTTGACTTCCCTGGGCTAATATAAGAAGATAAGAAAGCAACATGTAGGGGTGCCTGGGTGGCTCATTCCATTAAGTGACCGACTCTTGATTTCAGCTCAGGTCATGATCTCACAGTTTGTGGGTTTAAGCCCCATGTAGGGTCCTGTGCTGACAGTGCAGAGCTTGCTTGGGATTCTCTTTCTCTCTTCATCTCTCTGCCCCTCTCCCACTCTCTATTTCTCTCTCTCTCTCCCTCTCTTTCAAAAAAAAAAAAGCATGATGCTTCCTGGGGGGGGGGGGGGGGGGGGGGGAGAAAGCAACATGAAGGATTCAGTTATCCATCCTGATATCCAGGATTATTATGCCGGAACGACTTATAAGGCAAAATGTGAGAACCTCTCAATAGGGCCATGAAAATGGGATTGGTGATATCTTCTTGCTGAGAGCGGGAGGGTGTCTCTCAAGGTCCCCTGCCAGGCCTAGGATTCGGTGATTCATGAAGTAATGAAACAGGGTGACCCAGTTTGTTCCCTAATTACATTTATACTCTCATCCTTTAAAGGAGTCACAGAGACAAGACTGTCCTTCTTGTAAATATAATAATTTAATATTTTTGTCTACAACTTAGAATAATGAACATAATCTACACAATTTTGAAGGAGAGAGAGAGAGGCAATTATTCTCTTATCATTCTCAGACTTGAGTAAGTCGACTGACGAAAAATATAGTATAGAGAAGAACTTGTCAGCATATTGTCAGGTAAGTATAGGAATTACACCATATAAATAGCTACAATGAATAATTTATTTGGTAGCTAGATGGCATTATTTGTGCTGAACTGTATTCATCAGTTTTCCTTCCTCGTCTTATGAGGTTTTTGTGAGTTTAGGTTTTATGTCAGAACATACGTCAGAGGAAAAAGGGATATTATCTGTTCCACAATCAAAATATATTCTGACTTGCCAAGAGGCCTATAATTATCTGAGAAGTTGGTTTTATTATTGTCAAGTTCTATCCAACTGCAGTAAGAAAATAGTTTAGTAGAAAAGTTATTTATTTTCTCACTATGCTAAATCATACTAGTTTTAAAAAAGGAATTTTTCCGTTTTATAACAGTGGACCCATTTTGTAGCTTTTTACTCACAGGTTGAACTTCCCCCTCTGAGGGGGAGAGAGGGTGGAAAGTATTACTTTATTATATATAATAAATTATATATAATATAAATACTTTATATATATAATATATATATATATAATTACTTTATTATATATAATAAATAATGAGGAACTTGCAAGTTAGGCATACCCATCCAGGGAGAAAAGAGAAGGACAGAGGGAGAAAAGGGCAGAGGGAGAGGGCCCAAGAAAGTCATAGGCTTCAGAAGGAAAGTCTACTTGTTGACAAATTCCCCATTGCAAAGATGGCTTTAGGATCTTGAAGATCAGTGATATTACATATTTAATATGAAGCTATTCCCTGTTCCTAATTGTTCTGTACCTTCTCTTTTAATGTCTTCAAAGCTTTCATACAAGTCAGCCATGTATAACAACCTCATATTTGTAGAACCATGGAGAATTCAAGGATGGGGCAGAGAAGGGAAGAGCAGGCCCCTTGGCATTAGAGGCAGGCTCCTTGGCTGTTCCAGAATTCCATGATCTTAGGGAAGCAAATGAAAGTTTGAACCAGACCTAACAGCAGCAGGTAGTTGCTGGCAGAAGAAAAGCAGGCTGTGGTATGTACTGACTCACCTATAATTTCTCCCAGAAATACTAGGAAAGTGATCCTTGAAAGGAGTTGTGATATGGCAGGGGAAGGAAGCAGGGGTAGATGAAGGGTGAACGCTGCAAACAAGTGTGTTAAAGGAGTAAATAGTGGAAATTGGGGTAGAAGACAACTATTTGTCATGGTTATGTAATTGAACTATATTCTACAGATAATGGAAGAACTACTGATATTTTCTTTTAAAAATGGCATAATCAGAGGTCAGTTTTAGAAAGAAAACTCAGATGCTGGAGTAGAGGACAGGTGGGAAGCAACAGGAAGGGGCCAAGGAATAATGATGAACTAGAAAAGTGAAGAGACTGAGACAAGGGAATAACATAGGCATTTCAAAGATCAAAACAAATAAAGTTGATGATTAATGTGAACAGGGTGGAGAGAGTGAGAGAAACTGCTTAGGTAATTTAACAGTAATCAAGGTTTGAAAAGTACAGGAAGAAGTACTGGGTTTGGTGGAAAAGATATGTTGCCTCTGGAGTATGTGGGGCACATCCAAGTGAAGATGGCTAATGGCCGCTGGAAATATGGGTCTGGAGTAGTGGAATGAGGTTGAGCTTATTTATGATATGAAGCTATGTTGACCCAAAATGGAAGCCAGGGTCTTTCAAATATTTAATGGTCAGTGAACTTATTTTCATGAAAAACTTTACAAATATAAGAATGTGGAAGTATATTATTAGATTTCAATTAATCATCTGTAGGTAAAAGAATAATGCCACTTGAAATCAAAATGTCCCTGTAAAATCTAGGATGTATGGTAACTGTAATTGTACTTCATCTATTTCAGAGAAGATCGATGCAATTAATGATCCTAAACCAAAATTAACAGTAAAAGATTAAGTCAAAATCAATCAGAAGGAAGAAAAGAGAATATAAACTAGATACGTGATATTAGTCAATAACCCACAATAAGTTTGTTAACCTTGATGTTTCTATTAAACAAAATAAAAAGAGAGTGAAGAATTTTGGATCATTATTATGAAGTACTTGATAAAAAGAAAGTCTAGGTATTAATTTATAAAAAGAAACACCCCCTGGCACAAAATTCTGAGAGGAATATATCATGTAGATCTTTACATAAAGAACAATGAGTAATACAATGGAAAATAGTTTTGCCAAAGCTACAGAAATGTTCTTCAAATGGATGCTTCCAATATATTAATATAATCATTATGTTAATTACTATATTATGCATACCATTATATATGTATTATTATAACGTATTCTATTAATATGTGATTATATAATATATAATATATAGTAATTATTATATAAATATAATTAATATATCATATAATTATATTATATCTAATATATTAAAAGCTAAAGATATATTATTATCAGAAAACTAAGGTAATACAGCCCAGCTTGCTTTCTGATGAATTAAGGGCATGGAGCCCAAATTCTCTTGGGATCGGATAGTTAACATTCTTCTCTGACTGACTTTCAAATACTGGATTTTTCTAGCAAAGCTTCTAACAATACTGCTCAGGCTCTGGTCTTTTGTTCTTGAATTCTCTGATGAGTGCCCACATTGTTGAGATTCTATTTGTCTATGAAAGTAAATCTCAAATGCTTCAGGTATCAGACCTATAGGGGAAGAGTTGAAATTCTATTGTGAATATTTCAGAGGGTCCTTTTTATGATGGTGCATATGGAAGTTCTTAGCCTGTCTCCATGAATGGGAGCCCTCAGAGACCTTGCAAAAGTCCCTCTAACTTGGAAAATCATTTTGAATTTATTCAATCAGTTAAATAATTTTCATACCATAAAGGGTTGAGAATATAATTTTAGTTTGAAAACTTTGAAATTTATGTTAATAATATATTACCTTGGTCAAAAAATAAGCTCTTCATTGCCTATATAGAGAACATTCTGATGAGTCTAACAAGATCTAAATGAAATAGCCCAGTAAACAATAAAATGATAACAACAAGAACAACAGCAAAGTAATCCTTAATTACTGCTTTCACTGGGCATCTTCAAATATTATCTCTTAAAATTCTGCTGGATCAGAATACAAAAATACTGACTCAAAGGGATATATGCACCCCAATGTTTATGGCAGCATTATTTACAGTAGCCACATTATGGAAACAGCCCAAGTGTCCATTCGTCTGATGAATGGATAAAGAAGATTTATATATATACATATATATAAATGTATATATATATACACGTGTGTGTATATATATATAATGTATATACATTATACATATATGTATACATTACATATATATAATGTAATATTATTCAGTCACAAAAAGGAATGAAATCTTGCCATTTGCAATGACATGGATGGAACTAGACAGTATAATGCTAAGAGAAATAAGTCAATATGAGAAAAACAAATACCATATGATTTCACTCATATGTGGAATTTCAGAAACAAAACAAATGAGCAAAGGGAAAAAAGAGAGAGAGGCAAACCAACAAACAGACTCTTAACTACAGAGAACAAACTGATGGTTACCAGAGGGGAGTGGGTGGAGGAGGTGGGTGAAATAGGTGATGGGGATTAAGGAGTGCACTTGTGATGAGCACTGGGTGATGTATGAATTGTTGAATCACTATATTGTACACCTGAAACTAATATTACACTGTATGTTAACTAACTGAAATTTAATAAAAACTTTAAAAAATATAAATAAAATTCTGCTCGGTAAGGTCATTTAGTATTGCCTACTTAAATATTAGGGAAAGCCAATACATGCAAATACTTTCACTGTTAATTGGATTATGTTAATTTACTAAAAATTATCTACCAATGTGCTTGTTCCTTTTCCTAATGATCTGATATAGAAACTGCCCCCTAGTGTTAAGATTAACAGGAAATTTAAAGCTTGTTTTTCAGAGACCTGTTTCTCCCTAATTAGCTATTGTTTCTTTTCAGACCCCACTAACACATCCACCAGCTGTCTCTGCAGAGGCCTGGGCTGACACAGATGGAAGGTCACTGATAAGGTTATAGCCTGGAACAAGAAAAGTCCTGCATTCCTTCGCAAGACGATGAGTCCAAGACCACATCCAGTTTATACTGGCTCTCAGAGTACGGGCATAGCCCCTCTCTTTGTCCTACTGACTTCCAGACATCAGGGGCTGAGTTTTGCCTCATTTTAATGTTAAGATTCCACCCCAAAGGAAACATGGAATGTGTGTCACATATATGTTTGCTCAATGCACATGCTCCATCTTTCCTCATGAATAGTCATGTTTCCCCACGCTTTTCATCAATATGTATGTCAATCCCTATGATTATAAAAACTTGTTCTAATCTCAGTTGGGTGAGACAGATGTGACCCTGCCTGCTGTCCCCTTGTTTGGCTGCCTCTCAAATAAACCCTTTCCTTGCTGCATACTTGATATCTCAGTGATTGGCATTGCTGAGCATTGGGCATACGAACCGGGGTTCAGTTACAATATGGAAGAGACAGGTTGGTTCTTACAAACTCTTGCAAAATAAACTCCATAGTGAAAAAGCCTCCCCCAAAGAAAATTTGGTAAGAATGTTAGGAGAGCTTTAGACTTTAGAAAAGGATACACTATTCCTTTTCTTGTACGTCAAATGTCAGAACTTAGGGCAGAAATATAGAGGGTTGGTATATTGGGGTGCCTGGGTGGTTCAGTCGGTTGAAGGTCTGACTTCGGCTCAGGTCATGATCTCATGCTCCGTGAGTTTGAGCCCTGCGTTGGGCTCTGTGCTGACAGCTCAGAGCCTGGAGCCTGCTTCAGATTCTGTGTCTCCCCCTCTCTCTGCCCCTCCCCTGCTCATGCTCTGTCTCTCTCTGTCTCAAAAATAAATAAAGAAATAAAAAAAAAATAAAGAAATATAGAGGGTCAGTATATTTAAAAGCTCTACCTCTAGGAATGATGAAGTATTCAATAAATTGTGGGCTTTTCTTAGTGATAAAGATATCATTTACAGGAATAAATGAGTTTGATAAAGTATTTTCGGTATTGATACAAGACAAAGTGTTTTCTATGAAGAAACGGCTTATGAGGAAACAATATTTTCCCATTCATGTTTTTTATGAAAGATATTTCACAGTAGAACCACAGTAGACGCACTGCTAATCATGGTATCCAAGTCCTGTTTGAGATGGATGGTAGATGAGTTCTAGTGATGCTCAGAAGGCTGTCCAATTGAAGCACAGAATCATGACGGCATTTTATACCTGTATTGATAGAATGCTTCCAGTTAGGTTTTAACCCAAAACTGGACAAAGTTTCTAAGAAATATGTTCTGACATATACCATATCAGGTTAAAAGCTTAATTTCAATGAGAAATGAAATTGTTTTGGCTGGCCCTCCTACAAGTTTATCAAACTTTTTAATGGGAAACTAGCTAAGAAAAAATCCCATAACAAGAGATATGGAGAAATTGACTTTGTAAAGTCAGGTCCATTCTTTCCCTCTTATTATCTCTGTTCCCTCTGCTAGATTTTTAGATTTCATGCCTGAGTCTGCTAAAAAATAAATGAATAAGTAATTTCAAACTGCTAAAACCTTAACTAGTTTGTGTTATCTAGGGGTCATTGTTCATACCACTTCTTAAAGCCCTGGCTAATAAAGGCCCTTGAGAAGACTGATTTAAAATTGTAGTGCCACTGGTAGCTAGAGAAAAGAGCACCTTAAGTAAGGCAGATTTGTCAGATCTGAATCTCTGTTCTCAGGATTAGCCACCCTCTCTGATCTCCGGTTCAAACCTGGTACTGAATAGTCAAAATCAACATTAGAGTAGGAAAAGTAAACAGATACTATACTATCTTCTACTTTTACACCTAATCCTGACCACAGGCAAATCAAGCACCAGAGGATATGTTGAAGTTGGAATAGAAATCACTTGGAAATGGTGATCACATTGACTTGATATGGTGACAAGTGAATAGGAAGAGGGTAAAA
Organism: Panthera uncia; assembly: GCF_023721935.1. NCBI lineage: Eukaryota > Metazoa > Chordata > Mammalia > Carnivora > Felidae > Panthera > Panthera uncia. The sequence continues at coordinate 29,315,733 of NC_064812.1, forward strand.
GGCACAAAATATTGGAGCCCTAAAAATATAGCAGGTGGATGAAGAGTGATAAACTCAGCTTGGCTGAGTTCTTAAGGATTTTCTTTAGCCGGAGAACATAAGGGAGTGAGTTCATCTCTGCCCAAACTGGGACTGATATTACAGGTACCTAGGAGGGTGCAGAATGTCCTTAAAGGTCAGCTACAAGCATTTTTAGCAGCCAGTAATTTGGAAACAGATCAAAGCAGAGTGACATGAGCTGGAAGAAGAGGCACTACTCCTCCGTGGCGGTTCAAGCTCATACTCCCTCTGTCACCACTCAGAAATGACGTCCACCAGCTAAGCCTGAAGAGCAAGCACCCCATAGAGAAATGTTCTCACTTTGAATGGCATCAGCAGGATGAGGCAGCCACATGACCTTTTGTCTTAAACTAACTTTATCATGCATTTAGAAGGGATAAGGAATTTTCTTCATCTTAAACTCAAAGCAGTCCCTACTTCAGAATAGAAAAAAATGTACATAGCATCTAGGAATTCGCTTTTTTATTCAACCTCCATTCTCTCGCTCATTCTACTGCTCACTGCAGTAGGTTTGCCATGATGTTGTCACCCAGACTTAACTTGCCGTTTACACATCTTCTTGTTTATCTTGGTTGTGTTTGAGTGCAAGAGAGAAATGGAATATCCCATAAAATGCTATCAACTTTTCCCTATTAGTGTGGAAATGGCAGTTTCTAAAGGCTCACTTTCCAGAGGTAATACAAAAAGAAAAAGGAAAAAAAATTAGGTAAAAAAATCACGTCTTACCAATTATTTTCCCCTTAAGCACCTTTTCGATAACTCTTGCACTTCCTTTTCCTAAATATTGTCATGTTAAACTGTGTTCATGAAAGAATATTTAATCAGAAACCTGTCACGTTACCACGTGGAAGAATTATTAATTCTGGGATTATGCAAATAATCGGTAGACCTCTACCTGCCTGTAGGATAACTCCAGAGAAAAAGCTAATTTCCCAATTCAAGAATGCCGATTCAAGAATTCAAGAATTGAGATACAGATTTCATTAACTGAAATAAAGATATTAATCAGAGAATTAGATCTTTTACCAAAGAAGTGCCTTGCATATCTGTTTTGAGTGAAAAGTGTTGAGTGAAACACCTAAGTGTTGACATTCTTACCCAAGTTACAAATGGATACTTTCTGGTGACCTTCCTGGTCATCCCCAAGTAATCTCAACCACAGATGCCAAATTCAAATGCTAATGGTCTGTTGTTCCTTTTATATTATTTATAAAATCTCCAGAAACAGTGAATATTGGAATTTAGTTTATTTAAACATTCTAATACTATGCAAACCATCTCATGCCTAGATTCGTGTTTATATAGCTAAATTCCAGGGAAGGAATTTTAGTACTTTAGAAGTACAGTTAACATTTTTCAGAATTATCTAAAGTGCAGCTCTTCGCCTTTAACTGCTTGGGGTTTGTTTTTGTTGTGGCTGACTCATAACACCTACTTTATCTGGGATGATTTGAGTCATAACATATGGGAGCATTACAATGGGGGTAAGGGTTGGTTTCTTAGATTTATCAATGGCAGGAGAGGATGGGTTTAATTAGGGTTCAGCCAGATGCATGGGGCAGTTTCATTTCATGAGAAATAGGTGAAGAATTAGGTAAAGTTAAGAAGATACCTGAAAGACTATGGCAAGGCAAAATAAAATAATTTGAAGCAAATTTATTCTTATGGACTCTTTTATTCATTAAATAATTTTTAACTCATTGACCACTATATTCTAGAAATTTTGCTAGGCAATGATATAGAAGTAAGAGAACTAAACCAGAAGTTATTTATCCTCAATGAGTTTTAACTTCTTGGAGGAGACATGTATGAATCAAATAATCCCATATGAAACAGTTACAACTGATAATAAGTAAAATAAAGGAAAAGGACAGGGAAATGAGGAGTCTATATTAAGCCCTGAGCTTGCATATTACTCAATTTGCTTTGAAAGGTTTTCAGCCTGTTCATGAAAATCAGCTATTCCTCCTTAGGAAAATGTACTAAAAAATTCAGGATATTTTCCTTTATGTTGGAGGAAATTCAGCATGATGCAGCTTGGAACCTCCAGGGTGTATTATGTAATTTTAATCTTTGAATCTCTGAAATTTTAGTCAGGTGTGTTTGGAGAGATGCTGGGAGACAATAGTCTCTGCCGGTTTTATTTGTGTGCAAAGAAGCTTTTCTTCCTGAAGCACAGCTGCTCCTTCCTCAAACCCTGTGAGGTAATACCCATCCTATCAACTTTCATCCCAGGTGTTAATAGCAAAAAGAATGAAACACTGGCAAATCATTTTCAAACATTGCTGGATCGAATTCTGACCCGTTCAGAAGTGTAGGGGGGATGCGTTTGGTAGAGAAGGATTCTTTTTTGGCCTTTCTTCCAAAAAGCTGTACAGAAAGGCATCAAGCCCTCTGACTAGGTCTATTTTGTGTTATGATTTGATGGAAATAGTGGTTGACTTGTGTTTTTGAAAGTGACAACTGGTTATATATAGTTTTAGAATGAACCCTTGAAATATAGTTCATAAAGGAATTACCTAATTTTTGGAAGATTTGGTCGATGTTATGAATATCCTCATATAAGGACTGACTAGAGAAAAAACTCAGTTAAACTACCTGGAATAGCTTTAGGGATGCATATAATTTGCATGGACAGGAAAATAGGAAAAGGGGAACATTCTTTTGTCCATGGCTTCTGTGAACAAAGGGTTCTGTTGGATGTTGAGACTATCAGTTTCCAGGTCCAGGTGATTTTCCTGAAGAATATGAGGGTCAGTTTAGAAGCTGTTAAAATATCCTCCAATAAGATGGAAAAGGCATCTTTATTTTTGGCATGGCCTAGCTGTAGAACTGTTCCAATGGCTCTCATTTATTAGCATGAGATATACATTTTTCATAGTTCATTGTTTTTTAAAAAACGATTTATTTTTATTTGCTTTTTAAATTTCAATTTTAATTCCAGTTAGTTAAACCTTAATATAATTACAGGTTATATTAGTTTTGGGTGTACAATATAGTGATTCAACACTTCCACACATCGCTTGGTGCTCATTGTGATGGGTGTACTCCTTAATCCCCATCCCCTATTTCATCCCCCCACCCACTTCCCCTCTTGTAACCATCAGTTTCTTCCCTATAGTTAAGAGTCTCTGTCTTTCTCTCTCTCTCTCTCTTTTCCTTTTCCTCATTTGTTTTGTTTCTGAAATTCTACATGAGTGAAATAATATAGTATTTGTCTTTCTCTATTTTTCTTAGCATTATACTCTCCAGCTCCATCCATGTCATTACAAATGGCCAAATTTCATTCTTTTTTATGGCTGAGTAATATTCCATTGTATATCTTAGAGTACAATTTCTTTTTCCCTTCATCTATTGATGGACACTTGGGCTGCTTCCATATCTTGGCTACTGTAAATAATGGGGTGCATGTATCCCTTTAAATCACTGTTTTCATATTCTTTGGGTAAATACCCAGTAGTGTTATTACTAGATCATAAGGTAGTTCTATTTTTAACTTTTTGAGGACCCTCCATATTGTTTTCCAGAGTGGCTGCACCAGTTTGCATTCCCACCAACAGTGCAAGAGGGTTTCTTTATCTCCACATTCTTGCCAACCTCTGTTTTTTCTTATTTTGCTGATTTTAGGTATCCTGATAAATGTGAGGTGATATCTCATTGTAGTTTTGGTTTACATTTCCCTGAAAGTAAGTGATGTTGAGTATCTTTTCATGTGTCTATTGGTCATCTGTATTTCTTCTTTGGCTAAATGTCTGTTCATGTCTTCTGCCCATTTTTAAAATGGATTATTTGGTGTTTGGATGTTGAGCTTTGTAAATCATTATTTTTTTAACTTACTTATTTTGAGAAAGAGAGGCAGAGAGAGTGGGAGAGAGAAAATCCCAAACAGGCTCCACGCTGTCAGTGAAGAGCCCGAGGTGGGGCTGTATCTCACAAACCATGAGATCATGACCTGAACCCAAATCAAGAGTCAGATGCTTAACCAACTGGGCCACTCAGGCATGCCTATAAGTTCTTTATATATTTTGGATACTGACCATTTATTGGATTTTTCATTTGCAAATATCTTCTACCACTCTGTAGGTTGCCTTTTAGTTTTGTTGATTGTTTCCTTCACTGTACAGAAACTTTTTATTTTGATATAGTCCCAATAGTTTATTTTTGCTTTTGTTTCCCTTGCCTCATGGGACCTATCTAGAAAAAAGAAGCTATGGCTGATGTCAAAGAAGTTACTGCCTATATTCTCTTCTGGGATTTTTATGGCTTCAGGCCTCATATTTAAGTCTTTAATCCATTTTGAATTCATTTTCATGTATGGTGTCAGAAAGTGGTCCAGTTTCTTTCTTTTACATGTTCCTGTCCAATTTTCTCAATACCATTTGAAGAGATGATCTTTTTCCCACTGGATATTCTTTCCTGCTTTGTCAAATATTAATTGACCATATAATTGTCAGTTTAATCCTGGATTTTCTATTCTGTTCTATTTGATCTATGTGTCCATTTTTGTGCCAGTACCATACTGTTTTAATGACTAGAACTTTGTAATATAACTTAAAGTCTGGAATTGTGATGCCTCCAGCTTTGCTTTGCTTTTTCAAGGTTGCTATGGCTATTCCAGGTCTTTTGTGGTTCCATACAAATTTTAGGATTATCTGTTCTAGTTCTGTGAAAAGTGCTATTGGTATGTTGATAGGGATTGCATTAAATGCAGATTTCTTAGAGTAGTATAGACATTTTAACAATATTTGTTCTTTCAACCCATAAGCATGGAATGTTTCTCCATATCTTTGTGTCTTCTTCAATTTCTTTCATCAGTGTTTTACAGTTTTCAGAGTACAGGTCTTTCACTTCTTTGGTTAGGTTTATTCCTAGGTATCTTATTATTTGGTGTGATTGTAAATGAGATTGTTTTCTTAATTTCTCTTTGTGCTTCTTCATTATTGGTGTATAGAAATGCAACAGATTTCTGTACATGGATCTTTTATACTGCAACTTTACTGAATTCATTTATCAATTCTAGCAGTTGTTTGGTGGAGTCCTTTGGGTTTCTTATATATAGTATCATGTCATCTGCAAATAGTGACGCTTTTCCTTCTTCCTTACCGACCAGGATGCCTTATATTTCTTTTTATTGTCTGATTCCTGTGGCTTCATAGATCATTATTAGTAAGAGTTCATATTTATTGAATACTTGTATTCCAGCCTCTGTGCAGACTCTATGTTGGTTATCTCATTTAATCTTTACAGCAACTCTTGGAGGTAGGTTCCATTTAAATGATGAGAAAAATGAGGTGTAGAAAGATTAGAAAACCCAAAGTAATATCTAGTAATTAGGTTATCCTAGATTGGAGCCTAGATTCCTGATTCCAGAAACCATGTTTTCAACCACTGTAGCATTCCATTTTGCATCCTAAGCCTAATACTGTATTAGCTATATTGAAGATGTTTATTGGATTGTTAGACAAGTGGGTTGATGAATGAATAGAAATAAAGATAAGGTATACAAATTCAATGAAATTCCCTTGCAAAGAAAAAAATAAAACAGCAAAGATTTTAGTTATGGTAAAATGTTAAACATACACACACATGGCAAAACCATCATATAAGGACCCTATACAAGTAAATAGTGGTTAACAAGAGCCTAAGAAAGAGTGATAAGTAGGTATGTTTCTTCTCAAAGTAGGTCTCATAGTATTCAGAGGGAGGGAAGGAGGAGAACCCTGGCTTTTCATTTTACTCCAGGAATCCAGGAACTGATATGTCAGAGCTTCAAAGAAGAGGACGCTATAAGCAGAGGAACTCCTTTAACTGACATGGTCCAGCTATGACCCAGTCCCTGAGCAAACACACCATCTCCTTTTCCTTCTTCCCTGCAGCTTGGCTTGAGTGTTGAACCAGTAAAAGCTTTTGGGTTTGCAGCACTTACAGGATAGGTTGCCATAGATCATAGCATAGAGTTACATCCCTCTACCCTCTCCAGGTAATGACACCCTTGGCTAGGGCTCACAGCAGACACCAGTCATCAGGTATGACATTGTTGAAGCCAGACTACACAGTGACATGGGGAGAACTTTGAAAAAGGGCAAGAGGATAATTGCATCTCTTCTAAGGAGAGCTTCAGGCACTTAGCCAAGTAAAGGTTAAGACAAGTTAATGTTGCAGTCAGAGCAAGAACAAGCCACAAGCATTTGCTGCCTCTCACACTCGTGCCAACGGATGCATTCTGTCAAAACCACACTCAAATGGGCTTGCTAACAATCCTCTAGCTCTCCTACTGGCAACTTATCTCCTAGGATAGGATCTGTGACCCAGTATTGCTTCCCTGGTGCACTTGGCTTTTCAACCTAAGTTGCCAATCCCAAGAGACTGGTTTAACCTTGTTCTGCTTTCTCTAAGCTGCTTGGAGGTTTCACTTGGAATCTTATGGGGTCTGTATGTATATCAAAGTGCTCTGAATGGCACAGCCTTCCAAGTTGTGCTTTGTATCATGCATATTGGATGATCAAGCCATATAAAATTGCTCTTGTTATAGGTCAAAATAAATAATGGTTCAATTTAACATTTCTCTTACCCCGTTTTGACTGTACAAATATATGTATATATTTGGAATAGTATCTGTGAGTCTGTTCACAATTCTGTGCACTGAGTACATAGCTCAAAGTAAGTGTAAGATGAGAAAAGGATATTTGGTCATCCCTTAGATATTTATTTAATGCCACTTTCCCACCCTCACTACAACCAAGCCTCAGTTTCCACAACTATAAAATCTATATAACAATCTATATCGGACCTTAGAGTAATTATTAGGATAAAAAGAGAATAACTGTATAAAAGTGCCTGCTATATAATGGTTTTCAATAAATGTTAATTTCTTCTCCTTCTCTCTCCCTCTCTCCCTTCCTGCCTTCCTCACTTCTCCCTCTTGTCTTTCTCTGTCTCCCTCCTTCTTCTGTTACATATGGTTAGGATTTATCATCTGAAGCATTTAGATGTAGATAAAATGAACACTGAATCAGCAGTCAGGAAACATGAGTGCCAGCTTTATATCTGCCACTAATAATTTGTGTCACCTTAAGACACCTCTTACCGTCTCAGGACCTGAATTCCACACCCCCCATTTGGAGAATGTGCTTGCTTTGTGGTGTGGGTGGGAAGAAATGTTACTTTATTTATTTACATAACATCAAACATCCATAGCAACCTTAATATTATTGACTAACTCTATATTCCACTTGATACATAGTAGAGTGTTTTTTTTTTCCTATCAGCAAAATAGAACTGGTAAAAATAATTATTTGACAATAATTGTTAAAACTATACCTATATATACTGGCAAATTCATCACTACCTTTGTAGAAAATATGAACTTAATTGTATTCAAATAAGGATTAGATATGAAACAAGCCTATTGGCATTCATAAGCATATTTCTAATTATTTTCCCATGTTTCTTGATAGATTATAAAAGGACCCTGAAATTAATAATCCTCAAGTATAATGGAGCCAACAACGAAACAGTTCTGGTGATTAGAATGAGTAAAGTTATTTATTTGATCCTTCAGTTCATGAAAGTGGGAAAACTATCCTTGCCTTGCCTTTTTATTATAACACTTTAAAAAAATTTTTTTAATGTTTATTTATTTTTGACAGAGAGAGAGAGACAGAACATGAGGGGAGAGGGGCAGAGAGAGAGGGAGAAACAGAATCCGAAGCAGGCTCCAGGCTCCGAGCTGTCAGCACACAGCCCAACGCGGGGCTTGAACTCACAGATGGTGAGATCATGATGTGGGGCTCGAACTCACAGATCGTGAGATCATGACCTGAGCCGAAGTCGGATGCTCAACCAACTGAGCCACCCAGGCGCACCTTTATTATAATACTTAATAACAGTAAGATAACTCCCATAGCATTAGCGTCCAGAGTCTCTATGATTTTTTTAAAGGGGAAAAAAAAAGCATCTAGCACTTTCTGTTACCAGTAGCCTTCTCCCTCTTAAAAAATATAACCAGCTATTGAAATTAATTAATATACACATACACTTCATACACAACGAAAATGAAAATTAAATCTCATTTCACCTTAGTCTCCCTATTCTCCTTCACAGAAGTATCTGTTTTCAAAAATTTATATAAACTTCAGACTCTTTTTTCTAAATTTTTTTAATGTTTATTTACATTTAAGAGATGGAGAGACAGAGCGTGAGCGGGGAAGGGTCACAGAGAGAGGAAGACACAGAATCCGAAGCAGGCTCCAGGCTCTGAGCTGTCAGCACAGAGCCCGATGCAGGGCTCGAACCCACAAACTGCGAGATCATGACCTGAGCCGAAGTTGGTCGCTTAACTGAGTGAGCCATTCAGGCGCCCCTAAACTTCAGACTTTTTATGCATATGCTACAAAATAGTGTTTCAAAGCATGTATGTTTCTCAAAACAGTTAAACCACATCTGCCTATGGCTCTACTCTCCTGTGCCTTGCTTTTCCTACTAAATTTATACAAGGGATCTTTTGATTTTAGTGATTACAGAGATACCTCATTCAGGGACTGTATATTTTCCATTGTATGGATATGCCATAATCAGTATATCCATATAAATATATATAAATATATTTAACCAGTCCCCTTTCAGATGTTCAAAATTTTTGCTATTAAAAACAGTGCTACAATGAACATCTTTATGTATGCAACTTTTCACATATGTCAAATGTATCCATAAGATAAATCTCTAGAAATATCATTAGTGAATGATAGGTATGTGCATTTTAAGTTTTGTTAATATTGTCAAAGTGCCCTCCAAAGATATTGCAACTTAACCTTCCACCAACAGTGTATGAAATTGTTCACTGTGATCTGATTGCTAATATAGCAATACTTATCACACCACATGATTATAGCACAATGTACTGTCTATATTCATTATGCTGTGTGTTAGATCCCTATGGTTTTTATTACTTGTTACAACTTTGTACCCTTAAATACCATTACTTTTATCCTCCACCCATCCTCTGGTAAGCACCATTTTACTCTGTTTTTTTTTTTTTTTACAGGTTTAACTTTGTTAGAATCCACACATAAGTGATATCATTCAGTACCTGTCTTTCTGCTTGACTTACCTTGCTTAACATAATGTGCCCAAGTTCCAGCCATGTTGTTACAAATAAAGTAGATAAAAAAGATGTGGTACATATACACAACGGAATATTTTTCAGCCATAAGAAAGGAGGATATCCTATTTCATAGCTCCACAACTTTAAACTTCTGTTAACCTAATGGAGGTGAAATTGTATTTCTCAATGACTTAGCTTATTTTTCCTCCATTACTAGGGTGACTGTGCATCTTTCTGTAAGTTTAATGACCACTGTGTTTCCTGTATTGTGAATTATCTTTACATGTGCCCGTCCTTCCTCCTACTCAGGTAAAGAGGGTTAAGTGTGGTAGGTGGAGTTTTTCTAACACCTTCCTTTGTGGAGGATGTAACTTTTGGGGATCTTGGGTACATGCAGGAGTCCAGTTTGCATGCTCACTTACTGGCTTTCAGCATTCTCGTTGTTTCTGCTCTGCATTTGTAAGTATATCCTGTTCTTACTTTCTGTGTGTGTGTGTGTGTGTGTGTGTGTGTGTGTTTTATAAAGGGATTTTTAGGGTAATTTGTCCAAGCTATTCTTGGAACTAGAAATTTTCTGTTAAAATTACTTTTAGGTTATTAAAAAATTCTTACAGAATTCATTAAATGATAATGCCTAGTTACTGAGATCTCTAAGAAAGCAGCTGCATAACTGTCTGAAAGATGTTCTGCTTTCAAAAACATTTTTAAATGCACCAACAGAAAAGTTTAACTCCTCTCTTGACAGCACAAGAAAAAAAATACACAATTCAACAAAAAGGTCAAATATGCAGACTTACATAAATGATTCAGTGCTAGGCAATAATGGTATAGACTTGAGAGAAAACTGCAAAGCATTTGCTAAGGTGGAAATGGCTCTTGATTTATTAAAGGAAAAATAAAAGATTTGACCGAGAATCATAGGAAAATTTAGCACACAAATGTATTTATTAATTCTGGTATTATTTTCTGGTACCATTCAGCCTCATTTTCTCTGTAACAACTACAGAAATGTAAAAGATACATATATGGCTGGTTCTTGGAGGCATTAAAAGCAACTTATTGATTTAAAAAATAGGAGAGGCTACTTACAGCATCAAGCACTTAAATCAACTTTGTTAAGGTGTTTTAATTAACTCACCCCATATGTAAGCATATTAATATTCTATAAGGATAACAAAATAATAAATCTTCAGAATATTATATAATATTTGAAAACTTATCATTTTATTTATTATTATAAATAGTCAGTGCTGAGATAAATATTGATATATTGTACACATTCCCATAGAATATAGTAATACTAAGACAGCATTATATATTCCTTCAAAAATGATTTCACTGAATTAAAACTGCATATTTGCTATCTTTAAATTATCCACATAGAGAATCCTAACCAGGCATCACTATCTTATTGCCAACAGTAAGAAATACCTGGCTTCTTAAATGCTGAGCTTGTAGACCCCAAATTAGGAAATGAAAGAATGGTATATAATCTTATCCTTTTCTGGTATTGCTCCCTTGGGTATAGCCTCCTAGCTCTTAAGGAACCAAAATGATTGATGGAAATTCTGAGGTCTGTGGTCAAAACAGATCTGCTGGGAATAATAAACAGTATTGGCACATAAGATCAGAACTTATGCTATTACCGGATGAAAGGAACCTTTCCCCCATTTAAAATACATCATTTTTGGGGTGCCTGGGTGGCTCAGTTGGTTAAGTGTCTGACTTCAGTTCAGGTCATGATCTCATGGTTCGTGGGTTTGAGCCCCGCGGCAGGCTCTGTGCTGACAGCTCAGAGCCTGGATCCCGCTTTGGATTCTGTGTCTCCCTCTTGCCTTCCCCTCCCCCACTCACGCTCTGCCTCTCTCTCTCAAAAATAAATAAACATTAAAAAAATTTTTTTAAATAAAAATAAATAAATACATCATTCTTGGAATTCCTGCAATGTGTACATACCCAGTCATTTTGAACCTAGCTACTAGGAAACGGCAGGCCTATCCTCATGGGAAAAAACTAATTTTATTTCATGCAGTGATCTCAGTCTGTTGCTCTAAATTTGTAGATATGTACCTTAAGTCAAAGGGAATGAACTTGTTGATCTGGCCAAAGGTGCAATAAGATTCAAGAGCACAACAAAGACATTGATGTTAAATATATCAAGAATATACTGAAACACTCAGAATTTTAGTCCCTTCCATCTATTTCTAAGTTAGAAAGGGAAACAAAGAGGTGAAGTGATTTCCTGTGTGTTATTTACTTGGATAGGTGAGGAAGGATCCAAGAATTCTGCAGAATCAAACACTTCGTATCATATATTAAGAAAGTTCCTGGGTTTATGAACATAGTAAAACCTAACTTCTGTATCATCAGGTAGATTTATACTCCCAAATTCTGGAATGCTGCCTTCCATTTAGCTGGAGGTAGATGAAAACCAAGTATTTTGAAAACTTAATGACAGAATAAAACAAATAACTTTAAAAGTTTAGAAACAAGTTTATCCCAAACTCTCTAATTTTCAATTATACTTTACTTTCTTATTACACAGTATTGTTGTTGCTTTCAACGAAGGATTAGACTACAATCTCTTGATCCCAAGACCCCTTTTAAGCATTGAATAAAGGACAAATACCAAAAAAGAGGAAAACAAATTCCTTCTCATTCCTGTATTTCCCAATTCCTGATTTACTTTTTCTTCTTTTTTCTTTTTGTTTGTCCATACTCTCTCATCTAAATTTTAAGTAACTTTTAATTTGGTAATAAATGTATGTTGCTATTAATATTTAAAATCCTACTCTAATCCTAAGTTTAATATGACTTTTATAAATATATAGTAATTAGTGTTCTTGTGAGTTTACTATCTTAAGGAAAAAATGGCATTTATTTGCTACTTAGGTGAACATTAGCAGAATTCACAATGAAATCTTTTCTTAAATGTCTGTACTAAGGGTACTGAATGCAAAAGTTAGATTGTTTTGGATTGTTTAGTTGAATATAGGTATCTTAGTTAAGCTTGTGCTTTTGAGAAATAAATTCAATGATGCCAAGTAACTTTTATTACAGTGTAATATGTCCTCTTTAGACTTAAATTTCAAAGGACATTACATAGTTTTAAGTGGGACTTGCAGCCCTATTTTCTTATACTCTATTTAAAAAATTATTTTGTAGTATTGCCTACTCCTCATCTTACAAAGTTATTGTTATGAAAGTTTCACAGTACCTTTAAAATAATTGCAGGCATTTGAATATTTCACAACCAAAACTGGCACACATTAATGTAAAGCAGACTTAATATTTAAAAGTGCCGATTTCTACTTCTGGCCATGATGGAGTAACTAGTATAGGACTTATCATCTCTTTTTAAACAATCATAAACAGAAAAAATATGAGGCGACTGTTTTTCAGACACTGAGTAATAGATACAGCAGGAATGTGATCATTGGGAGAAGGTAAACACACAAGTTAGACTCACATTTGCCTGGTAGTTGGCCTGGGGACAATTTTCCAACTTCAATAACAAGAAGACAGAATGCAAGCAAAGCATTAGCCTTACTGATCTGTAATGGCAGAGATTGGAGATTAGGGACGGTGAAGTGGTTTATATCTGAAGTTAGTAGAGAGGAAGGAAGTATGTGGAAGGAGTCCTCAGAATTGTAGATAGGGATCCTCTTGATATGTTGGCTGAAAGCTGGGATGAGTGTGTGCAGAACAATACTCTATACAGAGTAACAGGACAGTTGTTTAGGGTCTGAGAGATAAATGGAGCTAACAGAGGATATAAATAGAGATTTCAGACTGCTAGGAGAAGGTGGGGTTCAATCCCAAAGTGGAGAGATTACACTGAGGACTTCAGGCATTTAGTCATACCCCTGAAAGGCCAGAGTTTAGGAGTGAGGGCCAAGTCCTAGAGTAAGAACCGTGTTGTAAGACTAGGGGCAAAACAGAAATATTTCTAACTTAACAAAGCATAAAACAATCCTAACAGGATAAAAAGGATCTATCTAATTTAGCTATATGGGAGAACAAAATTTCATCCCTTTTAAAGTAAGATAACAGGGGCACCTGGGTAGCTCAGTCGGTTAAGCGTACGACTTCGGCCCAGGTCATGATCTCATAGTTCATGAGTTTGAGCCCTGTGTGCTGACAGCTTGGAGCCTGGAGCCTGCTTCGGATTCTGTTTCCCTCTCTCTCTGCCCCTCCCCAGCTCATGCTTCCACTCTGTCTCTATCAAAAGTAAATAAACTTAAAAAAAATTAAAGTAAGATAACATATCTATACCCACTTCCAGATATCATTGACTATGACTGGCATACACTCCAAAATTACTGGACATGTGGAGAAGCAGAAAAACATGATCCATAACTTAGAGAACAGTCAGTAGAAACAGCTATGGAACTAGCCCAGATTCTGGAATTGGGAGCCAACAACTTAAAAATAGAACATAAATCTATTTATTTAAACACAGACTTGACAAAAAAACAAAAACAAAACAGAGTAAGAAAACAGATAGAAAATCTCAGCAGAAAAACTGAAAGTATAAAAAAGAACCAAATGGAAATTGCAAACAAAGTATATCATTTTATTTTATTATTTATTTATTTATTTATTTGAGAGAGAGAGGGAGAAAGAGAGAGAGAGGGAGAAGGAGAGAGAGACAGAGAAAATGAGCAGGGGAGAGGCAGAGAGCAAGGAAGAGAGAGAATCCCAAGCAGGCTCCTTGCTGTCAGCACAGAACCTGACATAGGGCTCAATCCCACAACCCTGGGATCAAGACATGAGCAGAAACCAAGAGTCAGATGCTCAACTGACTGAGCCACCCAGGCACCCCAAAAGTATTTCATTTTAAATGAAAAACAAATGAACTTAATTGTAGATGCAACTCTAGAGAATAAAGGTTCATGATAAAAGGGTTAGGAAAGACCAATCTCAATTATCCTAAATAGAATATAGGAGAGAAAATAAAAGAAAAGAAAAAATAATGAAAAACTTACAGATTTGTGGAAAAATAGCCTCACAGTGGCCTAATATATATATATCCAAAAACAGAGGAGGGAGTGAAATAGAAAATATTTCAAAAAAGGATGGAGAAAAATTTCCTAAACTTGGTAAAAAATATAAACCCCTGAGCATAATATAGTCAAATTATTGAAAAGCAAAGATAAGAAGATAGAAAAAAAATCACATTATATGAAGGAGAACAAAGATATAAATGAACTGTAATTTAACATCGGAAAACCTAGAGGTCAGAAGCAAATTTGTTCGAGCTATTTCTGGAACCAGAAATTTTCAAGTTAAAATTTATTGTCCCACAGCAGAATTTTGGTTCTGAACACTTACTGTTACATTTAGCCATAACTATTTTATGATTTTTGTTGCTGTTATAAAGAAGAGCTTTTTTTCCTATTAAATTTTCTAACCAGTTATTATCAACATATATATATATATAGAAAAGCTATTGATTTTTACACATAAATTTTGTAACCATTAACCATGCTGAATTCTTTTAGGTTTCTAGTGGTTTTTAGTATACTAAATATATAATCATGCCATTGTTTTGCTCCAGGATAAAAAAGAATGTGTGACAGAGCTAGGTTTCAAATTTACATCTCCTGATTCGAAGTTCAATGCCATTTTTATCCCGCTGCAAATTGCATTTATGGGTATATGGAATAGGCTGCACATTGCATGGTGTGGTCTAAGAGACAGTGAACTTGGACCCCTGCTTAAAAATACCTTCTTTGCTGCTTGTCATGGGTCTTAAAATGTTTCAACCCTAAATTATCACTCCTTTGGGTCTTGAAAGAAGTTTAACCCTCAAAAACAATCCTGTTAAAGTTGACATACTACAAGAAATAATGTAAGGCATCTTTTTTCAAGCTGGGTCGTTCCTTGCTCGACCAAAAACTCCATGAAGGGAAAAATCACTGCTCTCCCTTATGTAGACTTCCATGCACCAAATAGGTTTTCCAAATGTGTTTGTTCAATTGAAATGAATTGAAATATATAGAAAACTACTCCATAAAATGTTAATAGGGATTATCTGAAAAAATGTCCATAATCAAATCCACTTGAGCAACATCAGGTGAAACAATGTTTACGCATTGTTGACAAACCTGCAAATATCTATTGTGATATTTCAGAGCAGGAGCTTGATTTCTAAAGTTTTCAAACTTAATTTGTCATGGAGCCTCTTCATTTTCCTCAAATCATTTCTTAACTTTGAATGTGTTGCAAAAAGGGAACCTGGGTCAACAGATAACCATAATGAGCTACTGGAGAGCACAGATCAAAGGTCTGGAGGGTGTGGTATAGGACGGCAACCTTCACAAAAGAGGGGTAATAGAAGGAGAAGTGGGGAGGTTCTAAAGATAAACTTTGCATGCTTTTCAAATTCTGCCCAATTGTCGCTTTTGAACCCATAACATAATCTTGCTGGCCAGATATTACAGATATGCGGTTATGAATGTGGCACTAGCTCCCAAATGCTGTGACCACCTTCTCCTTAGCAACATCTGGACACCAGTCACAGCACTCTCTCTCTCTCTGCAGACAAAGGCCATCAGAAGTCTGCTTCTGCTGCTGCTAGAAATCACAGGGGCTACTTGGCTGACCACATGTAGCAACTGTCCAGGACCAAGTGGAACATACTTCTCTGTGATACTCTTACCTTGCCTTTATAAATCTAACTCCCATATTTCTCCTTTATCCTGATGCCCCATCTATTTTACCTGTTTTTTTTTCCCTGTAAGTATCTCTGCAAGCGCTTTAGATTCTTTATTAGCTGCACAGGGGCATAAATTAAAGAATAATACTGTCAGACATTTTAGGAGATTCTGGGGCCCAGTCCCTATACTTACAAAGCTCCTAATCCACTGGGAGACCAACAGCTAAGCAGATAATTACAACACATTGTGTGTGGGGGGTTCTATATTGGGTCATGCGCAAGGAGTAAAATGAGTGTCTGTATCATCTAGGGAAATCTAGCATACTTCACTCTGAGATGATTCAGTAGTTCATCTAATTTCAAATGCTAAGTAACTCTACAACCATCTCTCTCTGGATGGGAAATGTATCCTGGAACTTTTTTAGTCAAAAGAACCTCCCCAATTTAAATGGTTTTCCTGGAGACAACACTGAAATGTTGCAAAATGGCAAGGGGGAATCTTACGGAGTTTGAGGTGATAGAGGGAAATCAATCTGGAATTACAGTGTATCTCAGATATTCCATGGTAATCTTCCACAAATTGATAACTATTTATACATATGTAAGCTTATGAAGTGCTCTCACATACACCAGGGTCAGCAAAGTATAGCCTGGGGGTGAAATTCAGCCTAGCTCTTGCATGTCCAGAGCAAGAATGATTTTAACATTTTTAAATGTTTGGACAAAAAAAAAAAATCAAAAGAAGAACAGAATTTTTTGAAGTGTGAAATCTATATAAAATACAAATTTTAGTATTCTAGATAAAGGCTTTTTGTTTGTTTTACATAGACACACTCTTTAGTGTATTGTCTATGGCTGCTTTTGCCCTAAAACAGTGGAGTTGAATAGTTGCAGTGGACACCATAATGACCCACAAAACCTAAAATATTTACTCTTCAGTCCTCAATGGAAAAAGTTTACTGGCCCTCTAAGATACACCATTGTTCAATACGCACAGAAACCATAAAGGAGTCAGGCCAGTGGTCATTCCAATGGACCAGATGAAGAAAGGCTGAAGAGCTTAAGATCACCTCGCTTGTGAGTGCTTGTTCTAGTTAATTAAATGCAGAGTTTCTGACTTCAAATGGATCTCTTTCCATTGCAATAAACACACATTTTGGCCATTTTTGCTTTAAGTGTTTCTACTATGATTATTTGAAATTGGGTCTTGTTTTGTATGGGGTATGGTAAAATTTCTGCTGAGGCAGTCAAACTCTGGTTTAAAAATACTCAAGGAATCTAAAGTGAGGTCAGCTTGACTCCGAAACCCACACTCAGCATTTGCTGCCCAGCAAGCTCTCGTCTATTGACGTCGTAAGTTCTGGATAGAGGTAACAGGAAAATAAGAAGCCACTAAATAAGAGAAAATGTTGAATTCCAAGCAGGGTGCAGGTGTACTAAGCATTGCCCACCTTCTTGCTTTATTCTCCAGCTTCTGTTAAGAAAACAGGATTGAGTACCTTGGTTGGCATTTTTTAAATCTCTGGATAAAAACTATCTAAATAAAGATTCTTATGTGGGTTGCCGTTCACATCTTCCCCCACATTTTCAAACATTCCTTCTCCTCTTGGAAAGCTGCTCAGCAGAGTGCCACTGCGGGGAGGTGAAAGGCTCCATGGAGGGAAGGGGGAGGATGGGACATTATTCAGAAAGAAATAAAATTTCTGGGCAAAAATAAACCGAGCTGTCTGAGACTATTGGTATTATGATATTTTTTTTATCACCAATGAGATAAAGGTCTCTAGACAATTTTTCTGGGTTTCAACTGTTGTAAGAGCCAAAGAAAAACTAAAATAAACCAATCTATAGGTAAGTCTGCCAGGTAACTTTATAAAGCTGTAAGAACAACAAAGCTATATATTTTTGCCTTTCCCCTCATTTCTCAAATGGTTCTTTTATTATATATATGGCATGCTGAAGGATTTGTAGTTCGAGAATTTCTCTAGAACACTCTGCATATGTTTTCATATATGCATAGTGAAAATCAAATAAAATCAAATTCTCCCACTTTTTTGTTTAATTTTTGGTAAAAAATTTTTGTTACTGTTATTTTGCAGTATTTTACATAGTTGTTTTGTTCCTGAAAAGAAGACTAATAAGGAGGAGGAAGAGAAAAGAAGAAAAAAATTTTTTTAAAAAAGAAGGAGCCAGGAGGGGCGGCAGGAGAAGGAGGGGAGAAAGAAGGAGGGGAGACTGCCCTCAAATTATGCAGAAGAAAAGAGAGTGAAGCTAAATAAATACTTTATAATATTTCCAGGGTTTTCTTAAGACAAAAGCCACAAATTTAACTTAGCTTACCATCTTATCACCAAATGTTGCATTTATTCATGTACAGTAAACAACATGAGGTCATTTGCTTTCTTTTCAGCCGAGAAAAACCACCTCCTGAATTAATCAAGGCTTAGCCCCTAACAACAGATACAAATCATTTAACATTTCCTGCTTAAAGTATGTTCATTATGTACTTGCTGATCTGTTTCAAGGCTGTTGCTATGCATAAAACTATCGACTATATAAAGCAACAAGCAAGGAGGAAATGCCACTTGTGCTGAAAGAGAAAATGATCTTCAAATTGTTTTCAGTTTCTTGTCTATTGACTTACAGCTTTCCTAAGTGAAGTGTTACACTAGGTCATTAATAATAATAGTAACTCATATTGGTATGGTGCATTCTGGGTCCAAACCTACTTCCACTTGTGTGCCTTCCTTTGATCCTCACAGAAAGCCTGTAAAGTGAAAAGGCACATTGTTTCTATTCTGCATTGTTTCTGTTCTATAGTGAAAAACCAAGGCTCCCTCAGAGGGGAAAAGTTGCTTGCTGAGGTTTGCATAGCTAGTAAGGTGCTGGGGAAAACAACAACAACAACAACAACAACAACAACAACCAACTCAGGACTTCAAATCCAGAACACTTTCTACTAGAGTTACTAACTTAGCAAACATTCAACATTTAACATATGTGATATCATGGAATGAGCAGAAATAAGAATAGTATAAATAGGATAGAATAAAAATAGTCTTACAGAAGAAATCAGGCAACTTTTCCAAATCACACAGCTGATAGTAGTGCTACTTACCTCTTAGGTTTGATGTGAGAATTAATTAATCTAATAATGTATGTATGGTGCTGAGAACTGAGCCTCGCACACAGTAAGAACCTAGTAAATGGAAGCTAACTAGTATGGCGATAGCTATCATGGCATGGCTCACATTATACTGAAAATAAATTTTGTTGTTTTAAATTGCTTTTTCAAACGGGTAATACCTGGATAAGGCATAAAATTCTAATAGGGCAAATGGGTTTACAGAGAAAAGGAAGTCTCCCATCCCTGTCTTCCAACCAACTGATTCTGCTCCACAGGAATCCACTGTTACCTATTTGTAAAATAGCCTATTTCCCAAGTATTTTGTCTTCACAAGTCCTCCTCCTTTTCAAAATGTTAGCTATAATTAATGATTTTGCTTGTTATTTCAATTTACATGTTTTTGAATAGGTCATATTATAATGGAGTATATATATAATGGAATGTGTATAAGCCCTTAGCTTATTGCAGCTATTTGGAGCAATTCAAAACAGTCTCTGTTTGGATGACAGTAGTATTAATCCCATCTTTTTCTTCAAACTCAAAACCTTTGTTTGAGAGAGGATTCTTAAGAAAAGTAACTTGAGTCAGTCTTTGCTCTTGCTAAGGCTGTCACAGCCATGGGGTTTATTTAGAGGACAAAAACAATTTTTTTAAAGTCTTTTAGGATCTGATTGAGATTTTAAGACACAGGCATAAAGCAACTCTCTTAGCAACTTTGTATTCTCTTTCCAAAGACAGCACCCAACCCTCATGAATCATGCTTCCTCGTTTTCATAAACTTGTGTAGCCCCACTCTTTGGATCTAGGTAGCCCTATAATTCATGTTTGACCATAGAATGTGGCAGAAGTGATGCATGTTTTTGAAGACTAGATTATAAGAAGCCTAGTAGCTTCCAGCTAGTTTTCTCACACAGTCAGTCTGGGGATAGCCAACATCAAAGAAGCATGACCATCTTGCGATGATCATGTTGTGAGGAAACCCAACTTAGCTATGAGAAGGGGTTTCATGGCGAGAGAAAAATGCTCAGGGTCCCAGCTCTCCCAGCCATCCTAGCTAAAGCATGTAAAGGAAGAAGCCCTCTTAGATGTCCAGACTGGTCAACACTTTAGAGATCTCCAGCCCCATTCACCATCTGACATGAAATTACAGGAGAGATCCTATGGTAAAAACATTTGGTTGAGCCCATGCAATACATAAAACCTTACGGATAATAATTGCTATTTTGGACAATTTAGTGTTGGAATAGTTTAGACAATTAATTAAATAGATAATTAAAATAATTCTTCCATCTTTGCTTGTAGAATGGCCTGATGATAGTGGCAACAAGTAATCCCCCCACCCCCAATAGTCAGAACTCCCTTCTATTTTTCCTAATACTATAGCCTAGCAGGAGAGGGGCATAGGTTTACCTCATAAAATACAATAGACAGCAATATGACTTAATTCTACAGAATAATCATCACCAATTCTCTGGCATGCAATATATGAGTCCTTATTGTCTAGTGCGTCACTTTCTTCCTTTATCAGTTTCACATTTTATCTTCTGTTACTCTTAACACCCTCATTTCGGATCCAAACTCTGAATGAGTTAAGGATTGCATTTGGCTTCATGTAATGGAATCCTAAATTTAAATGTTTAATCAAATGGGGAATTATTTTTTTGGATATATCAAGTAGTCAAAAATAAGATGTTGGAGAAGAAACAGCTAGTTACTGCCCCCAATTTCCATCATCTTCTTCCTTTGCCACAACATTCATTCATGATTTTTAGCTGAAAATATGGCTAGCTTGCAGTTAAGTATTACTGAACCACTAATTTCTGACTGAGGGATATCAGGAGTGTCCTATGTGACTTCTGGAATGTATTTTTAATGGGAGATATTATGTTCTTCTTTCTTGTTCATGAATTAAGTGTGGATATAATGGCTGGATTATATAGCCTAGCAGCCTTCTTATTTCCAAAGCCATAAGCATAAAATGCAAAGAGTCTGAGTGCTTAATCACTGTATCAGCCCTGGACTGTCCATCCCTGGACTTCGTTTATATGAAAGAGAAATGAATTTACATCTTCTCATGACACTATTACTTTGAGATTTTATTTTGTTTACAACTGAAATTAATCTAACTAATGCAGGAGTCAGAACTAGTAGAGAAGCTCCAAAGAGTCAAAAGTGGTCCAGGATACTTCTGTCTTTCTGATTCAGCACACTCATGTGTGTGTGTGTGTGTGTGTGTGCGTGCATGTGTGTGTGTGTATGTGTGTGTGTGTGTCTTCTCATCCTTAGAGCCACATCATTGTAGCAGAATAGATGGTCTCCCTTCAGCTTTCATTTACATTCCAGGTAGAAAAACAAACAAACAAACAAACAAACAAACAAACAAGAAACAATGAAGGAGAGGTGATTCCTCTATCAGGAAAGCAAAATTTTCCAGAATCCTTAGAAGACTTAACTTTACATCATGTTGGCCAAGTTTTGACATTTAATTTAGTAGCTGGGCACACTGACAACCCAAATAAAAAGAAACTTCTATTAATAGGCTAGAATAAGAAATGGAAATTAAGGAGACCATAGGTAGGGTCTGCCACAACAGTGTGTCAGAGTAGTGCTCAGAAAAAGTGTTTTCTGCAAACAATACTCAAACCCAGTAAAAGGAAGGAAATAGTAAGAGGAGAGCAAAATAAGTGATATGGAAACTAAAAACAAAGCAAAAACAACAATAGAACATATCAATGAGACTAGGAGCTGGTTCTTCAAAAAGATCAACAAAATTGATAAAGCACTGGCCAGATTCATCCCCCCTCCAAAAAAAAAACAAAAAACAAAAAACAAAAACAAACAAACAAAAAAGACAACAACACAGAGAGGACCCAAATAAACAAAATTACTAACGAAAAAGGAAAAATAACAACCAACACCACAGAAATACAAACAATTGGAACAGAATATTATGAAAACCTATATGCCAACAAATTGGAAAACTTAGAAGAAATGGATAAATTCTGAGAAACATATAACCTACCAACACTAAAGCAAGAAGAAATAGAAAATCTGAACACACCAATTACCAGAAATGAAATTGAATCAGTAATCAAAACACTCCACCAAAACAGAAGTCCAGGACCAGACGGCTTTACAGGAGCATTCTACCAAACTTTGAAAGAAGAGTTAACACCTATTCTTCTCAAACTATTCCAAAAAATATGAGAGGAAGGAAAACTTCCGAATTCATCCTATGAGGCCAATATCACCTCGATACCAAATCAGATAAAAACACCACAAAAAAAAGAGAACTACAGGCCAATATCTCTCATGAATACAGATGCAAAACTCCTTGACAAATATTAGCAAACCGAATCCAATAATACATTAAAAAGATCATACACCATGATAAAGTGGGGTTTACTCATGGGATGCAAAGGTGATTGAATATTCACAAAACAATCAGCATTGTTCATAATATCAATAAGAGAAAGGATAAAAACCATACAATCATTTCAATAGACACAGAAAAAACATTTGACAAAGTACGACATCCATTTATGATAAAACCCTCTGCAAATTAGGACTAGAGGGAACATACCTCAACATAATAAGGGCCTTATCTGAAGAACCCACAGCTAACATCATACACAACGGTGAAAAACAGCTTTTTCCCAAAGGTCAGGAACAAGACAAGGATGTTCACTCTCACGACTTGTATTCAACACAGTACTGGAGTCCTAGAGACAGCAATTAGACAACATTAAGAAATGAAAGGCATTCAAATTGGTGAGAAAGAAGTAGAACTCTCACTACTTGCAGATGACATGATATTATATACAGAAAGCTGTAAGGACACCAGCAAAAAAACCTGCTATAACTGATAAATGAATTCAGTAGAGTTGCAGTATACAAAAGCAATGTACAGAAATCTGTTGCATCCTATACACTAATAATAAAGCAGCAGGAAGTGAAATTCAGAAAACAAACCCATTTATAACTGCACCCACAACAATAAAATATTTGAGAATAAACTAAACCAAAAGAGACAAAAAATCTGTACTATGAAAACCATGAAACATTGATGAAAGAAATTCGAGATGATGCAAAGAAATGGAATGACATTCCATGCTCAAGCGTTGGAAGAACAAATATTGTTAAAATGTCTATATTACCCAAAGCAACGTACACATTGAATGCAATGCTTATCAATGTACCAACAGCATTTTTCCCAGAACCAGAACAAAAAAGTCCTAAAAATCCTAAAATCCTAAAACAATCCTAAAATTTAAATGGAACCACAAAAAACCCTGAATAGTAAAAGGAATCTTGAAAGAGAAAAACAAAGCTGGCTACATCACAATTCCAGATTTCAAGTTATATTACAAAGCAGTAGTAATTAAAACAGTATGGTACTGGCATAAACATAGACACATAGATCAATGGAACAGAACAGAAAACCCAGAAATGAACCCACAATTATATGGTCAATTAATCTTCAACAAAGGAGGTGTGAATATACAATGGGGAAAAAGATCGTCTCTTCAATAAACAATGTTGGGAAAATGGGACAGCCACATGTAAATGAAACTGTACCACTTTCACAACACAAAAATAAACTCAAAATGGCTTAAAGACCTAAAAGTGAGATCTAAAACCATAAAAATCCTTGAAGGGAGCACAGCCAGTAATTTCTCTGACATTAGCCATAGCAACATTTTTCTAATGTGTCTCTCGAGGCAAGAGAAATAAAAACAAAAATAAACTATTCGGACTTCATCAAAATAAAAACCTTCTGCACAGTGAAGGAAAACAATCAACAAAACTAAAAGGCAGTCTGCAGAATGGGAGAAGATATTTGCAAATGACATATCCAATAAAGGATACTAAATATTTTATATCCAAAGTATATAAAGAACCGATATAACTCAATACCCCCCCAAAAAAAAAACAATTAAAAAATGAGCAGAAGACATGAATAGACATTTCTCCAAAGAAGACATCTAGATGGCGAACAGATGCATGAAAAGATACTCAACATCACTTACCATCAGGGAAATGCAAATCAAAACTACATATGATGAGGTATCACCTCACACCAGTCAGAATAGCTCAAATCAGCAACACCAGAAAAAACAGAAGTTGGCAAGGATGTGGAGATCAAACAACCCTCTTATCCTGTGGGTGGGAATGAAAACTGGTGCAACGACTCTGGAAAACAGTATGAAGTTTCCTCAAAAAGTTAAAAATAGAACTACCCTATGCTCCAGTAATCACAGTACTGGCTATTTACTCAAAGAATATGAAAACACTGATTTAAAGGGATACATGTACTCCAATGTTTACTGCAGCATTATTTACAGTAGCCAAGATATGGAAGCAGCCCAAGTGTCCATTGATAGATAAATGGATAAAGAAGATGTGGCATATGTGTGTGTGTATACATATACATATACATATACATATACATATACATATACATAATGGAATATTACTCAGCCATAAAAAGAATGAAATCTTGCCATTTGCAACAACATGGATGGAGGTAAAGAGTATAATGCTAAACAAAGTCATTTATAAAAAGATAAATACCATATGATTTCATTTCTATGTGGAATTCAAAAGCAAAACAAATAAGAAAAGGAAGCACAGAGAGAGAGACAGACACAGAGAGAGAACGAGAGAGAGAGAGAGAGAGAGAGAGAGAGAGAGAGAGACAAACCAAGAAACAGAGTCTTAACTATAGAGAACAAATTGATGGTTACCAGAAGGGAGGTGGGTGGGAGATAATAGGGGATAGGGATTAAATAGTACACTTATCATGTGAAAAATAAAATAAAATGATTTTTAAAAAGAAATAACATGTTCTAAACTGGGCAGAAACCCAAACAGGTGTCCTATACAGGCTCCTAACATACATCCAAAGTTGAGATCCACAATTAAGACATTTAGAAACATTTATTAAGCTTTTGTGGAGAGATAGGCCTGGATACATCAATAGGGTAGTCCTGTAGGCCATAGTTCAAGCTAGA
The DNA here is from genome assembly GCF_023721935.1 of Panthera uncia. Lineage (NCBI taxonomy): Eukaryota > Metazoa > Chordata > Mammalia > Carnivora > Felidae > Panthera > Panthera uncia. The sequence goes on from NC_064812.1 coordinate 29,340,695, forward strand.
GTCATCTCAAGAAAGCATATATATTTAGAATAGTGGGCTAAAGATGAAACCCTGGGGGAAAACTAATGAAGAGAAGCTGAGTATAGGTGTAAGAGATTCTGAAACATATCAAGAGAGATCAGTTAAAATGATAGTAAAAACCAGAGAGAAAATTATGAAAATTACAATGGAAAATTTCAAGTATCACTATGCTTTGAAATGCAGCTGGTGGGTACAAAAGTGCTCCCGGGACTTATTAATTTGGAGAGTACTTTTCAAGAACAGTTTCAATAAGTACTAAAATCAGTTTACCATGAACGGAAGACTGAAGGGAAAATAAGAAAGTGGAGGTGCGTGGTAGACCACCCTATCCCAGCCTTCTCTAAGCTAGGCTTCTATATACATCCATGTCTTCTTACAAATATAAAGAACAAAAGTTTTAATCACTTGGAGGAAAGGAAAGGGTAACGGAAGATAAACATTTTGCTTCAAGTAAACTATTCAGAAAACTCTTCCTCTATTGAATTCATATTGTACTGGATTGCTTTGAAGTTTTATTGGTTTGTGACTACAGAGATCCAAGGATACCCTTAGTCCAGACAGGTGATTCCTATACCTTTGGTCCCAAAGAGGGGAGTGTCACTTAGTGTCTCTGTGTCAATGCTGCAAGACAATTTCAAAATCAGACTGCCTTTGATGTGAAAAGATGAATTTAAATATATTTTAAAATTTAGATTCCACACATTTAATTTCATCAACAAATTATGCTTGCCCTTTAAATAATGCATGAACCAGGTCCAAAGGACAAATGTTCTGAGTGTACTGTATCTGGCGCACATGATAATTCTGCCAAGTTGATTTGATATGCAAGTCATTGAGAAATCATATTAATTCAATCAAGAAGAATCAGGTTAGAACCAAAGGAAATAAAGAAACAAGAAGGAGCTATATACCAGGCATTTTATTCATGTTAGTGCCTCATCAGTAACTGACAAGGTTTTCATTTTGAGACTGAGAGAAAAAAATAAAGCTTAGTGTGTAGTTCACTCTGGAGTCCATATATACTAAGTAGCAGAACCAGGATATGAACCCACAGCTTTCTGACATTCAGATCGGCCTACTTTCTACTACACTATTCTGCATTTAGGAATGAATACTTCAGTGAAAATAAGCATAAGGTCAAAGGGGCTTTTAATAAATTACTTAAATTCCTTTTCTACTTTTTAAAAACTAAGCATTTATTTTTAGAGGAAAGCTCTGAAATAACCTGACAAAGGGCATCTGTAATGAAGTATAATACTGAATTCTATAAAAAAAGAAATTGGCCAATGCCATAATGAGGCCATCTATAAATTTATGTCCTTGTTTATAATGAGAGTGATACCAAGGTAGATTTGTCATTTCTTCTAGAAAAATAACTCAAGGCTCTACTTACCTACCTGCATGACAAACTATATATTGTAAACAGAGGTCTGGTGAAAGATTTGCAAGGTCAAAAATTTCAAGGTTATTTAACTGCCTAAAAAAAGACCTTGTGAAAATTATTGGGGATACTATAGCTGTTTTTGTATTTTTCTTACCTTGTAGTCTGGTTCTGAAATAAAAGAGAAAAAAAAGCAATTATGATACATTGCAGTTTGTGCATGATGTATGCTGATAATATTTCATTAAAGGTATATTTTTTATACAAACAAACATAAGCAATGAAAAAATTTCCCCTGCATCAGGTTCTCTTCTGATAGCCACTCAGATCATTTTGTTCATTAACTTGATATTTTTCTTAGAATAAATGTATCATGTATATGTTTTGCATTTCTCTGGATTTGAAAATTGTAGTTTCTATGATACTAATGGATAAGAAGAAATAACATTCTAAGAGTGGCATGCAGACTAATAATATCTAATTATCACTAGAGTTGTCATATCTACAAATTTATGTAGGAATACCATCACAGAGAATAGGCTCTCTAAGACATTAATTCCAAGAATCATGTAATTTCCCATTTTCAAAATAATTTACAAACCACACTTCAAGTAAAAAGAAAAAAAAGGCAAAAAAAGCCCTGTACAATTTAAGGTAAACAAACTCTTATAACAAGCAGATTTCATATAAAATGGCTCAAACACAATAGAAGTTACTTTCCTAGGTTAACAGTTCACTGGTGGTTCTGGATTGCTGGTGGGAGGTTAGATTAGGGTGGTGTGAGGTTCTTTCTAATGCAGTCTTTTAGATACCCAGGCTGATGAAAATACTATTACTCAATGCGTGGCTCCAATACCACCCTAGACATCAACACCAGACAGTGAAAGAGAAAAGTTCATGGAGGATCACACATGGGAAATCTTAACTAGCCAGGCCTGGAAGTGGCCTCCAAGATAGCAGGGAAAAAAAAGTGTCACAATAGCAGAGGAAAGTGTGTCTCAAGAAGATGGAAGTGCTGAACAAGTCAACTGCCCCAGAAGGGTCCTTAGGATTTCATGGAAAATCTTAACATTAAAAACGATGTTGGTAGGGTAGTTAGAGAAGAACTCAGGATACTGTAGATTAAGGAGTGACATGAGCAATAGGAAAGTAGAAGTAGTATGAACATGATTCTTTCTCACAAAGTTTGGTTGCAAATGGAAGTAGATATAGATATGAATATAGTATATATACGGATATAGCAAAAGTAGCACAAAGGGGGGTATTCTACAGAAGGTTTCTTTGCTTTTTATTTGTTTTTGTGTGTGCACGTTAGGTAGAAAAAACTCAAGTGTGTTTACTGGCTCCAGAAAAGAGGCAGTGGCAGCAGAGAAGGGGTTAAGCAGGTATGAAAAATAAGGAATAAATTATGGAATTTTCAAGATTAAAAATTAAAAAGGAGATAAAGACCATACCCAGAGGGATTCTATTTGACAGGAGCAGGACATCTCTTCTACTGAGACAGGTAAGAAGAAATATAGGTAGGTGGGTAATAAGAGTAGTAGGACACAGTAATCTTTTGAAAGAGCAAGGAAAGTAACATCATGGGAGGTTTCTAGAAAATGTTTATTCCACAAAATTTATTAAACCCTTCCTATATCTAAGTTTTTTTCAGTGCCAAACTACATGAGTGACCATAAGTAAACAAATGCCTTGATCTCATGAAACTTACATCCTAGTGGGAAAAGGCAGACAATAAACAAATAAATAATAAAACAGATAGAAATAAGAGCTAAGAAGAAAAATAAAGCATAGTAATAGAACAGAAAATAATAACAAGATGGTTGTTGGAAAGTGATACTAATTTAGTTAGGTTAGAAAAAAGGGCCTCTCTCATGAGTTGACATTTGAGAAGAGACATGAGTGAAATTTGGGAATAAGAATACAAATAAGAAGGAGATGAGTTTCCCAGTAATAAGATACAGCAATAACCAAGATCCTGAAATTTAGAAACAGGGGGTGGGCTGATGTGGAGTAGAATAAGTGTGGGGAGAGGGCTAGAAAATATCAAAGAGGTTGGAAAGGGTAAGCAGGGGGTGTTCATGTAGGCTTTTGAGAAGAGACGTTAAAGTTTAAAACAGCTATCATGGGAAATGAAATAGCAAGTTGACTTGGAACAAATTGAAACATTGACAAAGAACTCCAAGAACTCTAGCCAAGGTTAGAGACTAGAAATTTTTTAATGATGACAAACTAAGACATTGTTTAAAAGCATAAAATGCTTGGATTAACCCAAAGCTATGGCTTCATATTGTGTAATAAGAGAAAGAAAAGAAGGCAAGAGATTTGAGAATAGTGTCAAGTGAGTAATTTAAGTAAGGGCCATTGGGCATGTAAGTAAGAGAATAAAGTTGGAAGAGATCACATAGTTTGGGGAAAAATGAAATTGGATTTTTATATAGTTGAAGAGCAGATGAATAGGGAAGAGAAAAATGAGAAAGCCTGATCGGTGGTCAGAGACAGATACTGAATATTAAGAAGTAAGCAATATATAAAGATACCATATGACTCAGCAATTGTGCTCTGGGTTAGAGATCTAAGCAAAATGAAAATATGCACCTATAAAAAGTGTACAGAAATATTTCCAGCAGAATTATTAATAATAGCTAAAGGGAGAAACAACTCAAATATCTATCAATGGAAAAATGAATAAATAAAATTTGGTATAGCTATATGATGAGATATTATTTGGCCATAAAAAGGAATGAGGCACTGATACATGGTACGACATGAATGAACCTTGAAAATATTCTGCTAAGAGAAAGAAGTCAGTTACAAAAGACTATATACTATATGACCCCATTCATAGGAAAGTCCAGAAGAGATAAATTTATAAATACAAGGTAGATTTGTGGGTTTTGGGGGCTGTGGAGGGGAATGGGGTATAGCATGGTAGCTAAAGAATATGGGGTTGTTCCTTAAGGTGATGAAAATGTTCTAAAATTGACTGTGATGATAGCTGCACATACCTGTGAATATACCAAAGGTGAACTGTATGCTTTAAATGGTTAGTTTTATGTTTATGTGAATTATATCTCAATTAAGCTGCTAATAAAAAAGAAGTAGGCAATGGACAGGTGCATCATGAAGACATGGAAGTGGTCTTCCAAAGTAGGATGAAAATGAAGATCAAGGGACTCAAAAAGTAAGATACTAAAATGACATCCACATGGATATTGACAGGGGATGATGATGGAATCAGAAATAGAGATACATATGGAGTCAGATCCCAAAGTCCTTCGTGAATCTAGGTGAGTCACTAGGATATCAACAGATATGAGTGATAAACGGAAAGGGTGATGGTTAACTATATTTCATTGAATTGTAAGTAAGTGGTGTTTGTATCTTTGTTAAAAAAATTTTTTAAACCACATGGTTTGGATAGATCAACAGAAGTAATAAGAATGCCTAGTATCCTACAAAAGACGGAGAATCTGATAACAAATGGTCTCCACTTGACAGAGCTGCAAGGTCTCAAATGTCCCCTGGTTCAATTAATGCAAGGATGAACCTAGGGCATTTTGTGAAAATATTCAGGTTCTTTGAGGGGGATTTTTCCCCTTTTACTTCCTTAATGTTTTTCTCTCCTTCCTTCTTTTTCAAACAACAAAAAGTTCCAAAAGCTACAAAGAATTGAGCACAGAGGAAAATAATGGAAAGACGATTTGGAGTGGGAGAAGGAGAGGAAACACTGAACTTAACAGACAAGATGAATAACTGCAGCACTTTGCATTCTGAATGGTGCCAAAGGATGACACGGTAAGAATGAAGAGATTCACTGGCTTTGCAATACCTTCAAGTTGCAAAAGCTTGCAATGAACAGACTAGATAATGCTTTGTGTCTGTGGAATGGCTAGGCCAGAGCTATGTTTCTGCAACTTGCTTGTACTTGTACGGACTTCTGGTTAGGGAAAAAAATGTGCCACATCCTGGGACATTCACTGGAACGTGAACATTAACGAAACACAGTTCTGTATTTAAAGAATGCTGTGGTTTTTATAACAAAATAAATATGGAATATTCATAGCCTGAGTTGACATAATAAGCAGTAATGGACAAATCTGGAAGATATTTTCAAAATTTTTTATTAAGTTCTACTGTACATTCAATGAAATGCACAGATCTTAAGTGTATAGTTTGTTCAGTTTGACAAATGAGTACACTTACATAATCCACACCCTTATCAAGCCAGAATATTTCCATCACCCCAGAAAGTTCCCTCACACCTCTTTCCAGTAAGTCCTCTGCCTCATTCCCCAGAAGCAACCCATTTATCTGATTTCTATCATCATAGATTACTTTTGCTATTCTAAACTTCTTATAAATGGAATCATAAATTATATGCTACTTTGTTTCTGGCATCTTTTTCTCAACATAACATTTTTTAGATTTATCTATGCTTTTGTGTGTACCAGTCGTTCGTCTCTTTTTATTGTTGTTCCATTGTATGAATATATCACAGTTTATTTAATCATTGTCCTGTTGATGGATACTTGGATTTTTCTAACACAAAGTAGATCTACACATTCTAGAACAAGGCTTTTGTGTATAGATGTTTCCACTTTCCTTAGATAAATGCCTAGGAGTGCAACTCCTCAGTCATCGGGTACATATATATGTTTAACTTTTTTGAGAAATTGCCAAACTATTTTCCAAAGTGGTTGTACCACTTTATACTCCCACTGGCTACATGTGAGTGTTCCAAATGTTCCACATGCTCGAAAACATTTGGTATTGCCGACTTTATTTCAATTGTGTTTTAATTTGTATTTCTCTGAGAATTAATGATGTTGAATTCTTTTTAATGTGCATATTAGTCATTCATATGCCACTTCTGTGAGGTGTTTGCACAAGTATTTTGCCCATTTTTGTACAATTATACTCCTTATTATTGAGTTGTAGGAATTCTTTATATATAAACCCTTTGTCAAATGTATTCGCTCTACATATTTTCTCCCAGCCGTATCTATTTATTTTCTTAACAGTGTCTTTTGATGAGCAGTTGCATTTGATTATAATAAAGTCCACTTTATTGTTTCTTTACCCTTTCCAAGAAATCTTAGCCTACTCAAAGTGAAAGTATCTTCCTGTGTATTATTCTAAAAGCTTTGTAACTTCAGCTTTTATTTATAGGTCTATGATCCATTTCAAATTAGCTTTTGAGTATGGAGTAAGGTAGAAGTTGAAGGGCTTTTCCAAGACTTGGATATCTTCTTTTTCTAGCACCATTTGTAAAAAGATTTTCCACTTCTCATTGAATTGCTTTGATGCCTTTGTTGAAAATTATTTGATCATATATATGTAAATCTATTTCTAGATTCTGTATTTTAATCTATTAATCTATTACTTTACTAATACTATACTATCTTTACTATTGTCCCTTATAATACATCTTGAAATCAGGTACCTCTAGCTTAAAAAAATTTTTTTTTGTTTGCTATTCTAGGTCTTTTGTATTTCCAAATACATTTTAAAATCAGTCTGTCTATAGTCTTTAAAAGCCCACAGGGAATTTAGATAATTTGTGATTATATTGAATACACACAGACACAATTTAGGGGAGAATAAACATCTTAACAATATTGAGTCCTCCAATCAATAAATACAGTATTTCTGGGGTGCATGGTGGCTCAGTCGGTTAAGTGTCCAACTTTGGCTCAGGTCATGATCTCGCGGTCCGTGGGTTCAAGCCCCACCTCAGGTTCTGTGCTAACAGCTCAGAGCCTGGAGCCTGCTTCGGATTCTGTGTCTCCCTCTCTCTCTGACCCTTCCCCGCTCATGCTCCGTCTTTGTCTTTGTCTCTGTCTCTCTCAAAAATAAATTAACATTAAAATTTTTTTTGATAAATAAATACAGTATTGCTTCCTATTTACTTGGGTATTCTAACATTTCTCTAACACTGTTTTATATTTTTTGATGAAGCAATATTATATACCTTATGTAAAATTAATCCTTTAATATTTTGTGGTTTCAATGCTATTTAAATGGCTTAATTTTTTTTATTTCCAATTAATCATTGTCTAAGATATTGGAAAGGAAGAATTGGTGGGGCTGAGAACTGCTGTGTCCAGGAGCTGGCAGTTGGAGGCAACTGGAAATAGAGGATCTAATATAAGCCTGTACATCGTGGGGATCAGAAAAATCTGCTGTTAAATTCTGAAAGAAAGAATTTGGCTTAGGACAAAAAAATGTTTTTCTTTTTAAAAATACTTCCCTTCCTCTGTTTTTATGTGTGGTGTAGATTCTTAGCAATAGCTTTGGATCCTTTTGTAATAATTGAGATGAGCAACTCCTCCTTTAGAAAATAATGATTAAACTTAAAAATTCTACAAAACAACATTTCAAAATTGAGAAAATATTCGGACATGCTTCAACTAAGAATGGTTTTTGTATCACAGACTGAACTACTTGGTTTCTCCCCTCACCCAAAATGTAAGGCTGGTTACCTGAGTCAAGTCTATTCATAATGTTCAGAGGCTTAGCCTAAGTACAAAAAATTATTAGCAAGTCGACTCTGACAGATGCCATATTCCTATTCTGAATATGTATTTGTGCTGTCTATTACCTAATACTCCCAGTGGTTTAGTGCAACCTACAGAAGAAATATTTATTTGAAAAGTTAGCACCAACCTCATTACAAACAACTGGGGCTGCATTAAATTCATTGGCAGGCAGAAATAAGCATTGAGATTTTATGTTCCTGAGTGTGATGAGTAATTTTTGCTAAATATAAATTGCTATGTTAAATCAATATACTGAGTTTCCAAGTATGGAGAACACATATCCTATTAACTGATCATGAAATTATACATTTTCCCAGAAAATTTTGATAATTTTTTTGAGACCTCTGCTGTCTATAATTTGAGTGACCTTTCACCATGTCCGTTTTCTTTGGACAATGGTGTAAGACAGCAATTTATTCTAGTCTCTAAATATGGGTTAAAAAAGCAGGGAATATAGGGTTAGCAGATAAGCTCTAGGACATAAAAAAAAAGGTTAGTAATAAGGCAAGTAGATTTAGAGGAGGAATAAAAAAGATGTGAATACAAAAGGATGAGGAAAGCAAGGCAAGATATTTTCTGAGTGAAATGAAATTTGCAGATTATAAAATGCCACCAAGCATGGCCATGGTGGTTGAGCAAAGAGCTTTATAAAGACCATGTTTATGTTAAGATTCACACACTCCTTTCTCTGTTATAGCAGAGAAAGTTTTGACTCTGGCTGAACAAAAGGATCACATCAGAACTTTTTAAAAATTCAGTCTAGCAAGAAGGGTCCTAGTAATCTGTGTATTTTTAAAAGGTCCTCTGATTAAATGAGTGTTATTTAAAGTTGTTACATATCATAGATATAAAACTATTGTCTTTAGTTATAGAGGCAACCACTAGAAGAACTAAATACTGCAACACTCAAAAGTGAATTTTTCTGGGGTAGGATTCTACAGGTAGAAGTAGTGTAGGACAAATGATTTAACACTCACTCTCTGGCCCTCTATACAGTTTGATTCTTGTGAAAATGTGCACATGATATATTTTAGTATAATTTTTAAAACCAAGTAAAATTAAATTTAAAGTTCACCAAATGATTCTGAAAAACAGGGAGATTTGAGAAATAACTGCCCTAAGGTGCAGTTTTAGAGGAGTGAATGGGTCAAAATAACACAAAGATTTTGCCCACAGCAAACTCACTGCTAATTCACAAGCATACTCTCCCTCAACATTGATATTTAGCTCTGATGATCAATATGCATATACCAATTGTTTAAATATTTAATATTTTCCTACCAATTGGTAGTATATCCTTCCCTCCCCACCCCAACATCGAGGACCCTTTGAATCTACCCACTTTTCAAAACCTAAAATGTTACCAACATACAAGGTATAGCAAGGGGTCTCCAGGACACTGCCCAAGACCTCTGGCTGATGTCTATTTGGACTGGCCTGTGTCTCTGGATACTCAAAAATATGACTGGTTTCCCTGATTTCCTCTTATCCCTGCAAGCTGATGGTTAACTCAACAGGATATGCTAAGTCAAACTAAGTTTTTCATTCCTTTAAAAAACATCAGGTAAGTCTGCACACATTTAAAGCTGAAGCTTACATAGTTTTACATTCTGGAGGTACATAACGAAAAGAAGGAATAAATGAATACATTAATGTTATAATTATTTATTGAACAATATGAAAAAGCTTTTTCTGAGCTTGGGAAAACCCCATTTTCTCTGAAATATTGGTATCCAAAAATACAACAAAAAGCAAGACAATGGTGGAGCCAGTTGTCTTGATTGTGTTGATAAAAGATTGAATCCCTTTTGTTTGTGAAGCACAGTGCCAGGGTCTATATAACAAATTGCTACTGTTTAAGTCTGCCAATGAGTGCCTCAGCAGTCTTCTAAGAAGCACAGCAAGAGCTTCTGCCAAATAGTCAGACAGAGAACATCCCGGGGGGATTTAGACATATATGCAGGCCCCAGCCCAGTCCGCCAGCTTGCCTCCCCACCCCCACTCTATTGATTATGACTGGGAGCCTTGATTTTTATAGGCTTCTATTTGGGTTTGTAAAGTTAAGTTATAGAAAGACTAGCTTGCTCATCCCAACCTAAAATGTTTTCCTTTTTAGACACAAGGCAATACCCAAAAAGATTTTTCTTTAGGCAGGTTAAGACACTTTGCAAGTATTAGTTACTACCTAATAATTAGCAACTAGTATTAGTTACTACCTCATAACTAGCAACTAGTATTCGTTACTACCTGGTTACTTTGGAGGTATTCCTGTGATCCAGTACAATATTAATAGCTCCAAGGTGTACAAGGTAACTCTAAGAGGTCTATCTCAATTTCTTTGTCCACTAATGTTCATTTACCATACCTGTTGCTGTAAATTATATTTGTGAGGCTTCCCTAACTAAGCTGTTAGCTCCTTAAGAGCTAAGAAAATATCTTCTATTTTTATATCCATTGCAACCAGTATTGGTGTCTGGCACACAGAAGATGTTCAACTAAAGTTTCTGGAATTGAATAGAATTAAATGGGAAGAAATCAAAATGAAAGGGGAGAGACTTAAAGGAATGATATCTAGAAAATTAGTCAAATTATGAAAATTACAATTTACTTTTTGCCTCTTGATTGTCTTAATGGGGTAATATCTGTCATCTCTTATCTCATGGACAAAACATAGTTTTGGAGGTGCCAAGATGGTGGAACAGCATAGAAGTTTTTTTGTGTGTGTGTCTCCCGTCCATGAAATACAGCCAGATCAATACTAAACCATCCTGCACACCTAGAAAATTAATTTGAGGATTACCACAACAATCTTCACAACGAGAACCATAGAACTCAGCAGGTACATGGCACAGAGAGGTGAACTGGAAGAGAGAGAAGCCATGGAAGACAGGGAGCTGTTTTTGCTTGTGGAGAGAGTACGGGGGGGGGGGGAGAGTATGGGAGAAGCACCCACCCCAAAAGCAGCTGGAGAGAAAGTGGAAAAGTATAAACAGCCACAGGGACTGAACTAAAATGGGAGAAAGGAGAAAGAAGAGGGTTTAAATTCCATTAAGACTCTATAAACAGGGAGAGTGCAGACTCTGAAATGCTGCAGCTCAATACCTGGCGGTGCTCTGGTGGGAAGGGTGAATCTGCAGGAGCAGAGTGGGGTCTGGGAGGTTCTCGGGCCACATGGGGAGAAGCAGTTCCACTGCTGGAAGTAGAGGCTATGCATCCACCCGATCCCAGCAGATCCCAGAGAACAACCACATTCACTGGTGCTGGAAAAACGTCATTAAGGGTGAAGACTGGTGCCAGATGTGTGTTGTGATTTTCCATAATCCCTGAAATGCTGCTGCTACATGACCACGTGAACTTTTTCTGGGGCCAGCTGGCACGCAGCCATAGTCTCTGGGCATCAGCAGCAGCACAGACTCCTGAACATTCTTGGGTGTGGCCAACACTGAGCCATTGCTCAGTGAGACCCTCCCCCAGAGGGTCTGAACGGGTCAAAGCCACAGTCCCTCAAGAGTGAGGGATCATGGGGCGCCTGGGTGGCGCAGTCGGTTAAGCGTCTGACTTCAGCCAGGTCACGATCTCGCGGTCCGTGAGTTCGAGCCCCGCGTTGGGCTCTGGGCTGATGGCTCAGAGCCTGGAGCCTGTTTCCCATTCTGTGTCTCCCTCTCTCTGCCCCTCCCCCGTTCATGCTCTGTCTCTCTCTCTGTCCCAAAAATAAATAAAAAACGTTGAAAAAAAAATTAAAAAAAAAAAAAGAGTGAGGGATCAGGAAACACAGATGCATCTGAGATAAAACTCATGAGGGAGGTGTCGCCTGGCAATCTGACAGCTTGGTCACAGACAGTGTAAAAGTGTAAGACAAAGGATGGGTGCATGATAGCTGATCGGGGAGAACAGAGTTCCAATACTATAGACTGGGTGGTTGGGTGATGCCATTTTCTCTCCTCCCGCACATGCACATACACACCTACAAGCACCACAACAATCCACCCCAGTAAGCTAAGCAAAATCATCTAATGAAAAATGGAGACATTACACTAAGCCCTGCCCACTGGGCCAACCTCACACTACAGGAACACCACAAGTTTCTCGGCCTGCTTAGTTTATGGACTTTAAAGTGTTCATAGTTCCACTTCTAGGGGAAAACAATGTAATTTTAATCATACTTCAGTCTGTTTGCTGGTCCATCTATTCAAATTTCTTTTTTTTTTCATTTTTTTTCTTTTTCTTGAATACAGAAAGAGAAAAAATTTATTTTTATTTTCAATTTTTTAAAAAATATTTTTCTTTAATTTTTTCTACTACATTTTTTACTTTTCTGTAAAATTTTCCAATTCTATTTTACTTCCATCATTTCATTTTATTTTATTTCATTGTATTCATTTTTTAAATTTTCAAACATTTTCCTTTTTTTTCCTTTTTCCCCTTTTTCTCTAATCTATCAAGCCCCTTTCAACACCCAGACCAAAACACACCTAGGTTCTGGCATCATTGATTTTATTTGTGTGCGTGTGTGTGTGTTGCTTTTAATTTTTTAATTTTAATTTTTTTTACCTCATTATTTCTTTTTCTTCCTTCAAAATAATGAAATGAAGGAATTCACCACAAAAAAATGAGCAGGAAGAAACGACAGCCAGGGACTTAATCAACACAGATACAAGCAAGATGTCTGAACCAGAATTTAGAATCACGATAATAGGAATACTAGCTGGAGTCCAAAATAGATTAGAATCCCTTTTTGCAGAGATAAAAGAAGTAAAACCAGTCAGGATGAAATAATAAATGTTATAACTGAGCTGCGATCTCGAATGGTTGCCATGGTGGCAAGGATGGTTGAGTGAGAGCAGTGAATCAGTGATAGGACAAAATTATGGAGAATAATGAAGCAGAAGAAAAGAGGGAACTAAGGCAAAAGGAGCACTATTTAAGCATTAGAGATATCAGTGACTCATTAAAAAGGAACATCAGAATCATAGGGGTCCCGGAAGAGGAAGAGAGAGAAAAAGGGGAAGAAGTCTTATGTGAGCATATCATACCAGAAAACTTTCCTAACCTGGGAGAAGACACAGACATAAAAATCCAGGAAGCACAGAAGACTCCCATTATATTCAACACAAAGCAACCATCAACAAGGCATATCATAGTAAAATTCACAAAATACTCCAGAAAGGAAAGAATCATGAAAGCAGCAAGGGAAAAAAAGTCCTTAGCCTACAAGGGGAGACAGCTCAGGTTTGCAGCAGACATATTCACAGAAACGTGGCAGGCCAGAAAGGAGTGGCAGGATATATTCAATGTGATGAATCAGAAAAATGTGCAACAAAGAATTCTTTATTCAGCAAGGCTGTCATTCAAAATAGGAGAGATTAAAAGTTTCCCAGATAAACAAAAATTAAAGGAGTTCATGACCACTAAACTATCCCTGCAAGAAATTTTAAGGGGGACTCTCTGAGGGGAGAAAAGATGAAAAAAAAAATAAATAAGGACAAAAAAGCAACAAAGACTAGAAAGGATCAGAGAACACCACCAGAAACTCCAACTCTACAAGGAACATAATGGTAATAAATTCATATCTTTCAGTACTCACTCTAAATGTAAATGGACTAAATGCTCCAATCAAAAGACATACAGTAACAGAATGGAAAAGAAAACAAGATCCATCTATATACTGTTGACAAGAGACCCACTTTAGACCTAGACACCTTCAGACTGAAGTAAGGGTAAGGGGATGGAGAACCATCTTTCATGCTAATGGATGACAAAAGAAAGCCATAGTAGCCATACTTATATCAGGCATTCTACACTTTACAATAAACTCTGTAACAAGAGATGAAGAAGGGCATTATATCATAATGAAGTTGTCTATCTGCCAAGAAGACCTAACAATTGTAAACATTTATGCTCCAAATGTGGAAGAAACCAAATAAATACATCAGTTAATCACAAACATAAAGAAACTCATTGATACTAATACCATAATAGTAGGTGACTTCAACACCCCACTTACAACAATGGACAGATCATCTAATCAGAAAATCAACAAGGAAACAATGGCTTTGAATGACACACTGGACCAGATGGATTAACAGATATATTCAAACATTTCATCCTAAAGCAGTGGAATACAAATTCTTCTCCAGTGAATATGCAACATTCTCCAGAGTATATCACATACTAGGACACAAATCAGCCCTCAACAAGTATGAAAAGATAGAGATTATACCATGCATATTTTCAGACCACAATGCTATGAAACTGATCAACCACAGGAAAAAATTGAAAAGGTAACAAATACTTGGAGACTAAAGAACATCCTACATAACAATGAATGCGCTAACCAAGAAGTTGCAGAGGAAATTAAAAAGTACATGGAAGCCAATGAAAATGATAACACCACAGCCCAGAACCTCTGGGATGCAGCAAAGGTGGTTATAAGAGGAAAGGATATAGCAATCCAGGCCTTCCTAAAGAAGGAAGAAACGTCTCAGATACACAACCTAACTTTACACCTTAAGGAGCTGGAAAAGAAACAGCAAATAAAACCCCAAAACAGCAGAGGACAGAAATAATAAAGACTAGAGCAGAAATCAATGCTCCCAAATTAACAACAGAACAGATAAATGAAACCAGGAGCTGGTTCTTTGAAAGAATTAACAAAATTGATAAAACACTAGTCAGTTTGATGAAAAGAAAAAGGAAAGGACCCAGATAAATAAAATCAAGAATGAGGGAGAGGAGATCAAAACCAACACAGCAGATATACAACCAATATTAAAAGAATATTATTAGCAATTATACACCAATAAAATGGGCAATATGGAAGAAATGGACAAATTCCTAGAGACATATAAACTACCAAAAATCAAACAGGAAGAAAATCTGCACAGACTCATAACCAGTAAAGAAATCGAGTTAATAATAAAAAATCCCCCCCAAAACAAGAGTCCAGGGCCAGATGGATTTCCAGGGGAATTCTACCAAACATTTAAGGAAGAGTTAACACCTATTCTCTTGAAACTGTTCCAAAAAATAGAAATGGAAGGAAAACTTCCAAACTCTTTCTATGAAGCCAGCATTACCTTGATTCCAAAACCAGAGACCCCACTAACAAGGAGAAGTATAGACCCATTTCCTTGATGAACATGGATGCAAAAATCCTCAACAAGGTATTAGCCAACTGGATCCAACAATACACTAAAAAAATTATTCACTACGACCAAGTGGTATTTATACCTGGGATGCAGGGCTGGTTCAATATCTGCAAAACAATCAATGTGAATCATCACATCAATAAAAGAAAGGACAAGAACCACATGATCCTCTCAATAGATGCAGAGAAAACATTTGACAAAATACAGAATTCTTTCTTGATAAAAACCCTCAAGAAAGTAGGGGTAGAAGGATCATACCTCGATATCATAAAAGCCATATATGAAAGATCCCATGCTAATATCATCCTCAATGGGGAAAAACTGAGAGCTTTCCTCCTAAGGTCAGGAACAAGATAGGGATGTACACCCTCACCACTGTTCTTCAACATAGTATTGGAAGTCTTAGCCTCTGCAATCAGACAACACAAAGAAATAAAAGGCATCCAAATTGGCCAGGAGGAATTAAAACTTTCACTCTTCCCAGATGACATGATACTCTATCTGGAAAACCCAAGAGATTCCACCAAAAAACTTCTAGAACTGATTCATGAATTCAGCAAAGTGGCAGAATCATGCACAGAGATTGGTTGCATTCCTATATACCAACAATGAAGCAACAGAAAAAGAAATCAAGGAATCGATCCCATTTACAATTGCACCAAAAGCCAAAAAATACCTTAGAATAAACGTAACCAAAGAGGTGAAAAATCTGTACACTGAAAACTATAGAAAGCTTATGAAAGAAATTGAAGAAGACACACACACACAAAAGGAAAAATACTCCATGCTCCTTTAAACATTGTTAAAACATCAATATTACCCAAAGCAATCTACATATTCAATGCAATACCCATCAAAATAACACCAGCATTCTTCACAGAGCTAGAACAAATAATCCTAAAATTTGTATGGAACCAGAAAAGACCCCAAATAGCCAAAGCAATCTTGAAAAAGAAAACCAAAGCAGGAGGCATCACAATCCCAGACTTCAAGCTGTATTATAATGTTGTAATCATCAAGAGAGTGTGGTACTAGCACAAAAACAGACACTCAGATCAATGGAACAGAACAGAGAACCCAGAAATGGACCCACAAACGTATGACCAACTAAACTTTGACAAAGTGGGAAAGAATATCCAATGGAATAAAGACAGTCTCTTTAGCAAGTGGTGCTGGGAAAACAGGTCAGTGACATGTAAAAAAATGAACCTGGACCACTTTCTTACACCATACACAAAAATGGATGACAGACCTAAATGTAAGACAGGAAGCCATCAAAATCCTCGAGAAGAAAGCAGGCAAACACCTCTTTGATCTTGGCCGCAGCAACTTCTTACTCAATACATCTCCAGAGGCAAGGGAAATACAAGCAAAAGTGAACTATTGGGACCTCATCAAGATTAAAATCTTCTGCACAGTGAAGAAAACAATCAGCAAATCTAAAAGGTATCCGATGGAATGGGAGAAGATATTTGCAAATGATGTATCAGATAAAGGGCTAGTATCCAAAATCTATAAAGAACTTGTCAAACTCAACACCCCCAAAACAAATAATCCAGTGAAGAAATGGGCAAAAGACATGAAGAGACACTTTCCAAAGAAGACATCCAGATGACCAATCGACACGTGAAAAAATTCTCAATATCATCAGGGAAATACAAATCAAAACCACAATGAGATACCCCTTCACGCCTTTCAGAATGGCTAACATTAACAACTCAGGCAACAACAGATGTTGGCGAGGATGCAGAGAAAGAAGGTCTCTTTTGCACTGCTGGTGGGAATGCAAACTGGTGCAGCCACTCTGGAAAACAGAATGGAGGTTCCTCAAAAAATTAAAAATAGAACCACCCTATAACCCAGCAATTGCACTACTAGGCATTTATCCAAGGGATACAGGTATGCTGTTTTGAAGGGGCACATACACCCCAATGTATATGGCAGCACTATCAACAATAGCCAAAGTATGGAAAGAGCCCAAATGTGCATCGATGGATGAATGGGTAAAGATGTGGTATATATATACAATGGAGTATTACTTGGCAATCAAACAGAATGAAATCTTGCCATTTGCAACTACATGGATGGAACTAGAGGGTATTATGTTAAATGAAATTAGAGAAAGACAAGTATCATATGACTTCACTCATATGAGGACTTTAAGACACAGAACAGATGAACACAAGGGAAGGACAGCAAAAATAATATAAAAACAGGGAGGAGGACAAAACATAAGAGACTCTTAAAAATGGAGAACAAACAGAGGATTACTGGAGGGATTATGGGAGGGGAGATGGGCTAAATGGGTAAGGGGCATTAAGGAATCTACTCCTGAAATCATTGTTGCACTATATGCTAACTAACTTGGATGTAAATTTAAAAATATAAAAAAAAGAAAAAATATATAATTTTATAGGAATATCTTTCAAAAAACATCTAAAATCTTTTAGATTAACGAAAGTTGGGTAGGCAGAACGGCCCTCCAAAGATGTCCATGCCTTAATTCCTGGAACTTGGGAATAAGTTAGAAGGCAGGGATTTTGCAGATGTGATGATGTTCCAGATTATCTATATTTGCTGATCTAATCACATGAGCCCTTAAAAGCAAAGAACTTTATTTGGCTGAAGTCAAAGAGATTCCAGGTGTCAGAGGGACTGGACCCGTTATTGCTAAGGAGACAACATGGAATGTGGGCAGCCTCTAGGAGCAAAAATCAGCCCCTATCTGATAGTCACAAAGAAACAGGGATCTCGGTTCTACAAACCTAAAGATCCAAATGAAGCCCTGGGGCGCCTCAGTGGCTCAGTCGATTAAGTGGCCGACTTCGGCTCAGGTCATGATCTCGCAGTCTGTGAGTTCGAGCCCTGCATTGGGCTTTGTGCAGATAGCTCAGAGCCTGGAGTCTGCTTCTGTTTCTGTGTCCCTCTCTCTCTCTGCCCCTCCCCCATTCGCGCTCTGTCTCTCTCTGCCTTTCAAAAATGAATAAATGTTAAAAAAAAAAATTTAGAAAAAAAAATCCAAATGAAGCCAATAATTGAATGAGCTTGGAGGTGGTTTGCTCCAGAGAGCCTTCAGTAAGAAACACAGCCCTGTTGACAACTTGATTTTAGCCGAGTGAGATAAACATCAGATTTATGACACAAAAAACTATGAGATATTAAATAGGTCTTGTTTGAAGCTACTAGGGTTTTAAAAATTTGTTATAGCAGCAATATAAAATTGACACAATGCAGTAAGTGCATAATTCCCACAGTTCTAAGTCATTTGGGACTTAAAAGTTTAATTGCCCTTAATTTCACATAATTAGTGAAATAAGTGAATTGCCATATTTTGGCCTCCTGTTTTGTTCAGAAAAACATATTATTTATTAATACATTCATTCATTCATTCAATATTTATTGAGAGTCTGTATGTCAGGTATGAGGAATGGTCTGTGAATTATGACATCAACATGGGATATACCAATAATTTTAGGTGGAGAATTGGAAGCGATTAGATTACATAGTGCTCAGCTAGTTTGTCTATGAAAAAAGGAGGTGTTACCAGTGTTAACTATATGTGTAAGCTAGGACTAGTCATTTTATCTCTCCGGATATAGTTTATACCTTGCTAAAGCAAAGACATGGCAATATATCAGTGTTTCCCAGTGTTCTACAGCATACTGGTGTAGCTGGCAATGTTAGGTAAGTATTGTGTTGGAGCTGAGGAGGAAGAGAAAAGCGTTCCATGACCAGAAGAGGACTTTTACAGACTCCCACCACCCCAAAATCTTCCCCTACAAACTCTACCTTCCTACCTGTCTACCAGGAAGGAATTTTTTGTGCTGATATCTAAAGTCAGAATAATGCTTGTGCCTTAAGGAAAATGCTCTAGCAAGTCCCCCTTCTCCTACATCATCAGTTTAAGGTTTTATGTATCACTGTCATAAGCATACAAGCATACAGACATTTTCCTTCCTAAAAGAAAAAAAAGCACAAACTTCCCTTGGCTGTACTTTCCTCCCACCTTTTCTTTGAGCCCATCTGTAGCAAAACTTCTTGGAAAAGTTTCTATACTTATCATCTTCAATTATCCCTCTTCTCATTTTCTCCTAAACTCACTTCATAAGGCTTTTGACTCCACCATTCTTCTAAAATTGTACTTACCAAAGTTACCAATGACTCCACATTGCTAAATCCGATGTTTAATTCTCAGCCCTCACCTTACTTGACTTGTCAGAGGCATGTGACACATTGTCACTCTTATTTTCTTGATGTAGTATCTTTATTTGTCTGCCAAGACACCGCATTCTCCTACTTTACCTCCTGTCCCCTTGACTACATTTCAGTCTCCTTTGCTGGTTCTTCCCCTTCTCCCCAGGCTCTTGATGCTGGAGGCTCCAGGATTATTCTTCCATCCCTTTTGATTTTTTATTACCATTTTGGTGACCTCTTCAAGTTTCAGGTCTTTAAATATAATCAATGTGTTGACTGCTTCCAGATTTGTATCTCCAGCTTAGACCTCCCTCCTGAACTTCTGATATATCTACATCATCTATATCTATATTACATATATCTAAGTGTCTTCCCAGCATCTCTGCTGCTATGCCTATGCATGATCACAAGCCCCAAACTAAATTCCTAAATTTTCCCTAGAGAGCTAGCTCCCCATATATAGCCTTCCTGTCTCAGTTGATGGGACCTCCATCCTTTCAGTTCCTCAGGCTGAAAGCCTGGAAGATATCTCTGACACCTCTCTTTCTCTCATGTAATGTGCAAATTCTCTTGGCTCCACATGCAAAAATCTCACCACTTTCACCATATCCACTGCTATTCTCCTATCAGAATTACAATGATCTCTCACGTGTATTGCCGCAACAGAGCCCTAGTGGGTTTTCTTGCTTCTGTCCTTGCAACTTTATAATCTATTCTCAACACAGTGGCTTAAATTATCTTTTTAGAACTTAAATAAATTCAAGTTACTGTTCGGGTCAAAACCTTGCTGAGGCTCCCCATTTCACTTACAGAAAAAGCCAAAAGCCTTAAATGGCATGCAAGTATCTTCAAAAGATTTTCTCTCATCTCTTCTCTGTGACTATCCTCTTGCTCATCTGGCTTTAGCCACAATGGCCCCCTTGCTTTAGCTTGAACATCAGACCTGCTCTTGCCTTAGCATTGGTTGTTCTCTTTGACTTAAATACTATTCTGTCAGGTACCTACTTATACAATTCCCTTGCCTCCATCAAGTCTTTGTTCAAATGTCATCTTCTCAATGAGCCTCTTTTGACCATTCTGTGAAATACTGAATGAGGTCTGTTCCCATCCCTGCATCAGCTCTCTTAATTCCCTTTACACTCTTCTAATTTTTTTCATGGAATTTATAGTTTTTCAATCATATTTTATAAATTACTTATTATGTTTGTTGTTTATTCCTCACCTCAACCATCCAGCATGTAAGCCCTGGGACAAGACTGTCTGTTTTGGCACTGATACATCCTAAGTACCTGTGGCAGAGCCTGCCATATAGTAGGCACATAATAAATTGTTTGAATGAATAAAACATATGTTTAAAGTTAACTGGATTTTTTAATGAGGAATTTTTCAATACCTTTAATATACTGATAAGATTTGAGGATCTCTCAAATATACTGTGCACATTGTCCACACTTATTTGATCACAGAACTCATTTGTTACCTAATGCTTATTAACATCTCATAAAATGCCCATTCCACAGTTTTAGCAAAAGCTAAATCAAATCATTTTTTAGGTTCCTTCATCTATAAAATGTGTAATTCCATCAGGGAATGCTTTGCAATTTTAAATTTCTAGGCATGACTTCTCGGTGCTAATTGATTTACTTTACTTTGAAAGAGGAATACACTTTCCAAGTGGCACATAAAGTCATCCAGTCAGACACTTAAAGTAGATGAATTTTATCTTTCTGATCTCATTTGTACTCTCATTTTACTTCTGAAACCTGCAACATTCCAATTAGTTAAAGAGTTTTCAGCCCTGTTAGAGACCTTAGAGATGATGACATATATTCATCTCATATTAAACGTGAAGAAACCTAGGCAGCAAAAGGATTTTTCCCAGGTTCTCACTACTGGAGCCCCATGAAACAGGTCCAATCAATATGGCCCAGTATGTTGAGGACAAATATAGCAGTGTATTATTTATTATACTCCAAACTTACCCACACGCATTTTTCACTTGTTCAGTTATCACATGGCATACCCAAATCCTTTTCTGATCCCTCCTTCCATATATATCTAACATCCTCACCCTAATTATGACACTAATTACATATTAGCATCTCCTACTAGAGACATTATTTTTCTCTGAGTAATTTATAGCAGCTTAGAAATGAAAAAAAAATCTAAGATTTTTACAACAATACATATCCTGATTAATTAATATGATCTTGCCACTATATCATTTTTGAAAAGACATGTAATTATTTCTTCCACCTCAAAAAATGAAAACAAGAAATTTCTCTTGGCCCTACTTCCCTCTTACTTTTCCTTTGATCTCATTTTCAGCAAAACTCCTTGGGAGAGTTGTTCTCTATGCACCCTTATGCCTGCTTGGTTCTGGCAGAATCTGCATACTTGTCTTTGGATATCTCAGGACCAGCAATTATTTCTCAAGAGTCGATCCTTTCAATTAATCTACTAATTTTCTAAACATTTGAGATAACTTAGCTGAATGCGTTCTTAACCCCACTTCCCAATATTTTAAGAGAATTATAGGAGGTATTAAAAGATGAAGGGTATGAGTAGTTGTTACTGCCTCAAATTTGATTCCTTGCAGTACATTCATTCAAGAAAGGCTTTTGTTAATTCTATTTAACTCCTATTTGGGTAATATAGGTGAAGAGCATTAAAAGGTACAAACTTCCAGTTAAGAAATAAATAAGTCAGGGGATGATGAGTACAGTGTGGGGAGTATATCAATGATACTGTAATAACTTTGTATGGTGACAGATGGTAACTACACTTACTATGGTAAGCATTTTGTAATGTATATAACTGCCAAAATATTATGTTGTACAACTGAAACTAATGCAATATTGTATGCCAACTATACTTCAATTTTTAAAAAAGTAAAAAACTGAAATGTTTTTGAACCTCTATTTGCCTTTTTAGAGGTTTGGGACACAGAGCTGAACAAAATGTCTGTTTTTAAGGCCTATATCGTCTAGTGAAAAAGAACAGAAAAATAGACAAATGGCAAGAAGCAGCCCGGTAGTGCTAAATGCTATAATGAAGATAAAACAAGATGAGATACTTGAAAGATTTGAGAAGCTGTTTAGATTAGGTAATCACGGAAGACTAAGGAAGTGTCTTTAAGATGGATCTAAATGGCAAGATACCAAGTCTCTTAAAAGAGGTAAGCGAAAATCTCCAGGAGAGAGGTTCTTCAAAGGCTGAAAATGGAACTAAATAAAGTTGGTGTCTTCAAGTAAGAGAAGGAAGGAAAGTGTAACTGTCGCTTGTGAGTGAAGCTGAACATGGTGAGAATCGATGAGAGTGGTTAGCAGGGGCCAGACCTGCAGGGCCTGTTGGCCAAAGGAAAGGGTTTTTTATTCCAAGTGGACTGGAAAGCCATCAGAGACGTAAATGATAAGCAGGTAAACGATAAGGGTCTGATTTTTCCTTTTTGAAAAAGAAAGTGCTCTGGCTTCTGTGTGGAAACTGGATAGCAAAGGGAAGGGCTCAGAGTTAACTGAGCAAGTGGAGTCTGTTCAGCACACTTCTGTACTTAAGATTTCCCTGCATATGCCTATTGAGAGGCTGAATCTAAGTAATTTTAACTTGTTCTGCTTTTGTCTAAAACATTAAAAACATTTTGAAAAAAATGTATTTTCTTACAATGAACATAATAATGAGTAACTTTTTTTATTCTTGAAAAGGGAAGAAAGGACATAATGGTCTCTTAATTTTGTATATTAGGTTCTCCATGTACTTAAATCACCCTCAATATCCCCTCTGGCCTCATCTCGCAGGCTTTAAGTTGCCCACGGATACATGGCACTCTGTGTACCTAGCCCTCCAAAAATCCAACTTAATTTTATAACATGTTCTGGGCACTCTGGAAGGTTCTGAGGATACTCAGGGAAATAAAGTATAGTCTATGCTCACACAAAGTTCAAAATTCAGGCATGGAGTGAAGACTATAAACCAGTAACTGGAATAGAATATATGTTTTGGGAAACATGATGAGGAAATAAATAACTCTGCACAGGTTGGGAGAGGGGTGGAAAAGATTGTTTGGGGAGGATTATTGTGAAAACGGGATACTTGAGCTCAGCAAACATGAGTGGAGAGAATGGAGACTTTACCAGAAGGAATCACAAGGCAAATCATGGAGACTTTCAAAGTGCAAAGTGTGTTAGGGGAAATAGCCAGTCATACAGTGGAGCTCAGGCTCAGAAGCATGCTTTATCATGCTAAAGAAAGTTAATTGAATGTTTGCAAATGTAGGTTCACAGTGAAATAAAGTTTCATAGGATGTAAGATAAGAAATTATTTCCTTCCTTCACTTTAGAATAGTTCATATAGAGTTGCTGTAAAAACCGAGTTTAATAATTTCTTAGGAGAAACATTTTAAACTACATTATCTTATTTCTTGCTATGGGAGGAGCAAACTTCACATTAATCTCTCCTTTAATGTATCTTCTTTTAAACTTATTAATATTGAATTCTGGTTTTAGTGTTGAGGATGACATCTTTGTTGTTTTATATTTTCATTTTTTCAAGGCTGAAAATAAGTCTAAGGCTGCTCTGGGTTATCTGGAATGTTGATGTTACTTGTAACTCTCTTCTATTTGGATTTGCTTCCGTAAAAGCCATTTATAGTTTATTGCCTCAGCAATCTTTGTCACAGGAAGAACTAATTTCTTTGAAAGGTTATGGTTTGAAAGATTCAAAATGATTGCTGCCTTGCCTATTTTAGTGCAATAATTTATATGTATATACATGTGCCAAAAATACATTTTGTAAATTATGGGATTTACAATCTTGGTCAGCCACTGGAGGAAACTCTGGTATTGAGATTATTTAAATTTTCTGATCTGGCCGACGACATTAGGAGCATTTTATGAAATAATTGAAATTATTGTTAACCCAGAGTGAACCTAAATTTTGTTCTGCTTAAAAATTTTAAAAAATGCATATAAATGTCACATGGCTGTGAATCTGTGCAATTTAAATCACCCCTTAATCAGTTTTGCTAAAAACGGAATCCAAGCAGAGAAGCTCTACAGAGCTCATCTGCTTCACAGGATTCTCACTCACGTGGAGCTCCCTCTAAGGCCCATATCAAGTACTGCACCACAAAAGTTACCCAACCCAAGAAAGGGATGCCTATGTGCTTAGCTTTGTAATAAGCACTTCACATGTACATCCATTATCTTCACAGCAATGCCCTAGGTTAGGCAAGCCCTATTATTGTCCTCATTCAAGATATAAGAATACTGATTCTCACACAGCTCGCACATAGTGATATCACTATGGGCTCTACAACTTTTAACCTCTCTGCTAATGTGCTCTTAGCACTGATACTAATATCAAGATGAATGATTTCAGTGCACATAAGCCAACAGCATAAGCATCAGGAATAAATACAGCATGTTCTTCAGTAAGAAAAATATAGCCTAATGGAAGCAAAGGTTTCTGGGAGAAATGTAAATTATCATCCATTTTATAAGCTAGGTGCTGTCTAGACATTTTACATTATCTCTTGGAGTTCCCAAGATAACCTGATTAGTCATTATTAGCTTATTATTAAAGGAGAAATTTGAAGATAGAGAGTAAATTAACTTGTCAAGGCTGCAGAGTGAATAATGGAAAAATTGGAGATTCAAATTCAAATCCCAGTTACTCTAAATGATGGTATGATTATCTCTTTATAATCCCACCCAAATTCTATCTTCCAGAGGTTGATCATGTATTTCATCAAGGATCATGGGACTGTGCTCTTGGTAATCAGCAAAATAGGAGCTCTTCATTATTATGACGCTATTTCTGTTTCTGTGAAACTTGAGGAGAAGGTTAGGAATCAGGTAAAAGGAACATGTTGAACATCTTATGATTAAAAATAATGGAAACTTTAATGATCTTGATGTAGATTGCATCAAAATAGTCCAACACATTAAAAGTACTATTTCAAAACCCTGCATCTAATTGTCATGTGTTGATGTGTGTTTAGTGTGCCAGATTGAGTATATGTGTTTGCTTCTCCTTGTTCTTAATATTGCCCTAAAATTTCAGTAAAAAGTATAATGAATATAATAAATCCATGTCAACTATGAAAATGAGTGAGCATATCATGTGGATATTACAGATTTTTTAAGTTTCTGGGATGTAGAATTTAAATGGCTCATACTGATGGGAAGGCAAAGGCAAAAGGAAACTAATGTACTATAGTGCCCTAGAGAGCCATCTGCTTCAAAGAGCCCCAAATCAAGCCCAAGGCTCCAAGCTCTATTTGGATTTTAAATCAATTATCAAAGTGTCTAATTGAAGAACATTTTTGACCAGTTGGCTTCTCTCCCATCCATTCCAGCAGTTAGCTATAACTTTTGCCTCTAGTTAAGATTTCAAAAATTTTCCTAGGTAGACCTCAAAATGTTGGTCTTGAAGTTGGGAAAAAAGGTAGAGCAGATCCTAAGATAAATTCAGATCTCCACAAGAGATCTAGAATACAGGTGGGTTTTAAAATTTTTGTTTTGTTTTGTTTTCTTTCTGGTTAATTGTGAGGGTTTCAAATCATTTTGCTTGCTCCTTATGACATTCTTAGAGTAGGAGTGCCAGAGGCCATGGGAGTGGAGACAGAGGCAATGTATGAAATGAAATAATTTAAAAAATAGTTTTTCCTGAGTTAAAGATATTTCTTTATCTTCACATTTAAAGTCTTTTCTGAGGTTCAAAGAAAAGTGAATGAAAAGAAGGGAAAAGATCTACACTTATTCACATCTTAATAAAATTTAAAAATCTAGGACAAAATTGTTGTCAAGAGTTACTTATGAAAGAAGATAAATAAGATTAGGATCATATCACCAGTACTAAATACTAAAAGCCAAAGGAAAAATACATCTAGCATTGCAGGAGAAAAAATGATCCGGAATATAGAATAATTTTATTAGTTAATTTATCAGTTAAGTATAAATAAAATGAAGCAATTTTAAGATGTTCATGTACTAAAGAATTTAGATCCCATTCATCATTTCCTGAAAACAAAAATCTTGTGAATGTCCATAGGTGGAGTAAAATCAGGAATGCAAGAAGGATAAAGTCATTAAAAAGTTAAAAAGAAAAACAGTAATGGAACCAAAATAGTAATATAGTAAATATAAATCCCAGAATGATAGCCATGCAGTTAGAAATGAATATATTGATATTGCAACAGAAGGCTCTAGAAGTCATGTCTCCAGAATAAAAATACACTAGGCAATCTCAGTTCAATTTTTTTTATGATTTATTTATTTTTGAGAAAGAGAGACAGACAGAGTGCAAACAGGGGAGGGGCAGAGAGAGAGGGAGACACAGAATCCGAAGCAGGCTCTAGGCTCCCAGCTATCAACACAGAGACCAACACAGAGCTGAAACTCACAAACAGTACATCATGACCTGAGCCGAAGTCCGAGGTTTAGCCAACTGAGCCCACCAGGCGCCCCTAGGCAATTTCAGTTTAAAATCTAGAAAGGTTTTATATATATTTTTTATACTTTTAAAGCTTACTTATTTTGAGAGAGAGAGCAAGTGGGGGAGGGGCAGAAAGAAAGGGGGGAGGGGACAGAGAGAGAGACAGAGAGAGAGAGAGAGACAGAATCCCAAGCAAGCTCCACAGTGTCAACACAGAGCCTGATGTGAATCTTGAACTCATGAACCGTGAGACCATGACCTGAGCTGAAATCAAGAGTTAGATGCTTAACCGACTGAGCCACCCAGGCAGCCCTAGAAAAGTTTTAAAATATAATAAAGCTAATTACTTCTCAGATAAATTAGAAGAAAAACAATTGGAAACTAGGAAAAACAAATGTGTACGTTACAGTAATGATCCAAATATGAAGCTAACTGAAATGTGATATGATTTAGAGCAATTGATACATATAGGAGAATTCAATTGAACTTTGCTCTTGAAATATTATTCTTAGAGTGATATGTGGATACATGGTATTGGTTTAGGGTTCCTTCTCTACCCAATCATACTACATGTGTGAGAAAATTTACACAATAGCAATTTCACAAAGTACTAGAATCAACCTATAGACTGTAAATAATGTAACCTTGCCAATGATGACACAATGACAAAAACTTTGAGAAGAGTAGGTGATAAGAGAATATCAAAGAATTATAGGAGAGCTGATTGCTCAATTTTCCACAATTACCATAATTAGATAATATCTAATCCATTAGATAATGTCAAATGGGTTATTAAGATATTTAAATCTGTTGTTTAATATTGAGAAGGTAAACAAGAGTGCTAAAATAGTAATATCAGGAAATGAGACATAAAGCAGGGGAGTAGGGGGGTAAGAGAAAGTACACCAAATTCCTCATTTTTATGATGAGATACTGTGTAATTGTGATAAATCATGAAATAGAAAAGGATTACTTAGAGTTCCAAGGGTAACCACCAGAAGCATTAAAAACTGAAATGTTTGAAAGTTCCACGTTAAATTTCTGGGGAGTGCAACTGGGACTGACAGTGGAGAGAAAGGAAAGACTTTTGCCTTTCTTTCCACATCCTTCTCTACTGCCTGAACTTCTTTTCACTTTAATTCTTTATTATCTTAATACAAAAATAATAACCCATGTTATGTCCTCTTGAAGTCTGGAATTTATATTAAACTGTGGAATTTGTATTCTGTGTGGAGAAATAATAAACAAACAGAAACACAGACAATATAATTTCAAAAAAGTTATTGTTGCGATGAAGGAAATAAAACAGTGGGCTGTGTTAGAGTGACTGGAGCAGGTACCACTAGCTGAGGATGGGGGAGGGAAAACCAGGAAAGACGCTTCTAAGGAGAAGACTATCCACCCAGATCTCAAGGGAGAAGATGGATTCCAAGGCAGGACAGTTCAGACAGATGGAAGGGCAAATACCAATCCCTGAGAATGAAAATTGCTTAGGGAACCCAAGGACAGAAAGCTAACCGGTAACACCAGAGCGACGAAAGGCAGGAGGAAAATGGAGTTATTGTAATTATAATTTCTAGTATAATTCTCTGCTAGTGTGTCTCAGTTGTGATTTGAGAAAGATTACTTTTCTTGACAGAGAGAGCAAGATGGGACGGAGGGAGCATGCTAGTCTCATTAACAACACAAATGTGGTTAAGTTTCTTGGATACAGACACTGGGCACTCTGCCAGCTTTATTCACAACTGTAGCTCCAGTACCTGGCTCATGGTATGCATTCAGTTAATGGTGATTAAATTAGGGGACTTGAAAATCATCTCTGAAGTGGACATTTTAGCTTTATATCATAATTTCGGGGCTACATGCCACATCTCATCTATTCAAGAACCTTATATTGGGTTTCTTTTTTATGCCAGATATTGTGCTAAGCATTAGAGACACAAAGATAAGACTCTGTCCTACTTGCAGAGGGCTTACAGCCTACATAATTTATTAGACTTTACATCATAATTGTAAGATTAAAAACATTTGTACACGCCCACAGATACAATTAAACCAATTATCATGAAATATAAAAAGTTATACTGGTATGAGAAAGGTACTTAATGAATCACAAAAGGGGGCTTCTCACAACAGGTGTAACACTTGTGTACTTTCTAATTCAAAACTGAATTTTGACCATTATGTAACAGTTTCCTACAGTACTGAATACTTAGTAGTTTTCATTGCTATGCTCACAAAACAATATTCATTTCAAACTGTAGTTGGGCTGACAGCTGTCTGAAAAGGTAGGAGAGGTTTTTTATTTTTTGTCTTCTTTATCAAAGTCAATGAAAAATGTGATGATTCATTTTAAAATGAACTTGGATAGCCATAAATAGTTGTTTTTTTGGGGGGGGGTGCAGCTGGTTTGACCACCCTCATGGAGTGACTTGGAAATCTGCTTAATCCTTCTCTATATAAAGAGTCAAAGAAGGAACAAAATTTTGTTCACCAAAAATTAGCTAAGGCTTCGAAGAGGTTTTGTGTATGAATGGAACAAGATGGTGATGAAGAAAGAGAAATGTTGAAATCTTCAGTAATAGACATTTGTGCCCATGACGTTTTTCTTTCTAAAATATACCTTTAAATAACATAATCATTAGAAGATTATACTACCCCCAACATATAGGTACAGTTTTTATAGATAGGACAAAGTGGTATAAACTATCTAGGGAAACATATGCAATACAGATAAAAAGTCATAAAAATGTAAATGTCATTTGACCTAGAAATTCTTTTAGAGCTATATCTTAAATACTTCTCAAACTTATTCACCAAAGAAACTTGGATGATGCAAGAAAATGTGCTTTCCTCCCATTCCCACATATCTTCTACTTACCCTTCCCCATGAAGCTCCCTAAAGTGGCCTGTTAACAGCTTGAAATTTCTTTGAAATTTCAGTTTTATATTTCAAATGTAAGTATACTTTACATTTTACTATACTACAAAACTATATATATTAGACATAAAAACAATAAGTTTATTTTATCACTCCTTAAGAAATAAGGACATTTGGGAAAATATAGCCTCCATTTGATTAGAACCAGAATAAGAATACAATTAGGCAAGTGCACAAATGTATCAACAAAAAAGAAATGACAGTGCTCTTATAATAGAGATAAATCCTAAACAGTACAGATCTGCCAAAAGAGATTGGCCCAATAAATTATCATATTGTAGAATACTACATTCCTACTAAAAATTTTAGTGAGAAGGTATATTAATTAACAAAAAATAGAGGATGATGTACTAGTACTTAGGTAAAAAATAAAAATAAAACAATTTAGAGAGCTGATCCCTATATTTTAAAAATATATGTTCCTGTGTGTGTTTGTCTGTGTCTCTCTCTAATCTTAAATATTAAATTTAAAAATTAAATATTTGGGGATGTCTGGGTGGCTCGGTTGGTTGAGCATTCAGCTCTTGATTTCAGCTCAAGTCATGATCCCAGGGTTGTAGGATCGTGCCCCACGTTGAGCTCTGTGTCAGGTTCCACACTAAGTATGGAGCCTGGTTAAGACTCTCCCTCTCTCTCTGTTTCTCTCTGTTTCCCTCTCTCTCTCTGTCTCTCTCTCTCTGTCTCTCTCTCTCTCTCTCCCCCTCCCACCCTGATGCCTCCCTCACTTGTGCTGTCTCTGTAAAAAAAAAATTTTTTTTCAATAGAACCCTTATCATAAGAATCAGAGTAAAACATCTTAATTATTTTAATATGTTAGAAGACAAACTTAAGGCAGCAAAGTAAAAACTGCCATTCTATATACTACTGTATATTCAAAATATGTATGAATAATTTGTGTAATTTTTATTGGTACACCACATACATGATTAGAAGGATTTAATATGTACACAAAATGTTATCAATACCTATCTTTGTAGTATGCTACAATGGATACATTTCATTTATTCTCTTTTTTGCTTATTTTCTAATTATTTCTAAAAAGAATATAAACTACACTAATATAAATAACATGTTTTAATAAGATTGGAAAATGTACTATTTTCATAATGATATCAAATTATTAAATGTTGGATCACCTCAATGTTGTTTTAGAAGTCCATAAGAATACAGAACAACATTAGGTAAATTATACACACACTAGCATTGCTGCTTCAAATCTTTACACAGAACATCCCCACACAATCAACTTAATCCCACCTAAATTTCTCTTTTCTCATTAGTGTTGTAGAAATAGTAGTGTATCATAGGTGTTTTGTTTCTAGCAGGTGTTATCACTAATCAATTCTTTGAACCTAGGAACAAAAGAAGTCTACCCTTTTCCCATGTAATACCATTCAGCTGCTGGTTTTTCTTGCCACTGTGAACAATGATTTTCAGACATTTATAATACTGTACCACTGTAGATAATAGAATTTGAGCCCACGCTGATGTACGTTTTTTTTATTTAAAGTATATCCACATGTTGTACCAATACACTGTAATAATACACTGCACATTATTTCTAACCATGTCTCTCTTTCATCTAGTCACAGCACAGCACCAGATGGATTCTTCTAAAACATGTCAGATCATGTCACTAGAAACCTCCAAAGGTTCCCTGTCTCACTTATAACAAAAGCCAAAGTCTTTAAAATAGCTCTGTAGGCCATATACAATCTGGCCCTCACCACTTGATATCCCTCACTCATTCTATTCAAGGCACACTAGCCTCCTTGCTATTACGTTAGCATAAAAGGAATATTTCTGACTCAAGGCCCCACCATGGAGTGTCAAAGCTAGAGCAAGGTGAGAAGGGTTTCACAGAGGGAGTAAGGGAGTAGATTGCAGTGGGGAATGAGCGCTCAAACAGGATGAGAAAGGTGGGGCACCTTGTCATGTTGTGCCAATATCTAAGCAACATGAGGAAGGTTCCACTTGGTGGGAGCAGCCTGGCATTGAAAATCAGAGCCTGAGCAGGGTAGGGATGGAGAGCATCCATTTGAACAGGTGGCTTGGCACTGTGAGTTGAACCCAAAGCACAATGAGGTAAGCATCCTTGCATTGTCACTGGGTGTAAGAGTCCAAAGAGGGGGAGGCAAGAATTTGTGCAGGAGGAGACGGCAATGGATATGGGAGATTTGTTGCATACCCAAATTTATCAAATAAACATGTAAAGAATACTTTGAAACAGTTTTCTCACTATTGGAAAAGGGAGATACAAATATAAGAAGGAAAAAACTAGAATATGAACGGACACACACACACATTTATTTCTCAATCCATATATATTTTTTAAATCATGAGTCCACACTGATACCTCCAGTTCCAATCCAATACCACAAGATTCATTAACACACACACATGCACACGCACACATGCATATGCTCCTACTTCTGTCCACTGTGAGGACTGAAGTAGTAATATCCCAGTAGTATACTGAGCATTCTCAGTGCCCACATCTTGCTTTCCAAGTTCTTTTTCCCAAAAGTATCCAAAATCCTTGAGATCACCTAGGTTCAGCACTGGGTGAGGAAAAGTACAAGGGGTGCCTTTGCTCCAGGAGGCAGGCAAGTGTTCAAAAAACGAAGGGGCCATGTCAAAAGGATTCAAAAGTTCACTTGAAAGGGTTCCATGAACAAATTGGGGAGAGAGACAACTTGAACATCTAAATAAGAATGTTCACAAGTTATAACCCACTGAATAAAGCAGGAAACTATGAGTCAATAAAGGTATAAATTAATAAATAATTCAATTATTATTTTGATGATGAATGAGATATTTATATAGCTTCAAAGTATTACCTGTAAAATATTTATTTATTATAAGGGGGAAACAGTAACTTTAGTGTTCAGAATCCCTGCAGACATCATTCTAATCAAAGTGATCAAAGTGAATGCCATTTAGTAATGGGACAAATTGAGACAAGTTGATAGGATACAATGAGACTACAGCATCACTTCACGTTTACTCTTGCCAAGGAAACATTAGACAAACTAAACTGAGAAGACTTCTATAAAATAATTGGCCTGCAATCTACAAAAGGTTCAAAGTCATGAAATTCAAGGAAATACTAAGTTCTTGTCCAAACTGAAGAAATCTAAAGAGACATGACAACAAAGTCATAGGCTGTAGTAGGATTCTGACTTTGCTATTTTCAGTATAAGGACATTATTGGGACAACTGGTGAAACCTGATTGGGTTTTGAGGATTAGTTGGTGGTAATGTATCAATATTAATTTTCTACCACTGGTGGTTGTATCGTGGTTACATAGGAGAATGTCTTGTTTGTAGAAAATACACTAAATGTATTTGTGAGTAAAGGATCACCAAATTACTCAAATGGTTCCAAAAAAAAAAGTAAACAGGTTTATTTCCTATATTTACAAATTAAGTTGGTGATCATTTCAAAATTTTAAGATTATTGAAAAAAGAAAATGCAGTTGAGGTCATGTCATTCCTTCATGTAGAAATCTCCTCCTGGCCCTCACTGCCCTTGGAATACAGTTATTGCATAATCAGGTTATTTACCACACCTGAGCCCTTCTTTCAGGTCTTGGATTGCACCATGGTCCTTCATACCACAGAGTCTTAGCACTTGCTGTTTCCTTTTCCCAAGACATGTTTCCTATGCTCATTGCAAAGCTTCAAGGTCTCAGGTTAAATGCACTTCTCCAGTCTGGGTATAGTTTCCCTACTGTGCTCACCTGGGCTCTACATTCATCCTTTGCAGGACTTCCCATGATCCTAATTAAATGTCTGCTCAACATAGGATTATTCCTCTAATAAATTACATGAGTTCTGGGACCTTATCTGTCTTATTTACAGTTTCTCCTGGATATTATATAGTGACTGGCAGACAAACATAAATATTAAATATACTAAACTTCAGGGCATTCTTTGAAGCAGGCATTGTTCCATATTTCAACTATTAGGATGCTAAAGATGGTGGAACAGAATGGAAGTTTTTTGTGTGTCTCACGTCCATGAAATACAGCCAGACCAACACTAAACCATCCTACACACGTAGAAAACTGACTGGAGGATTAACACAACAATCTGCACAACCTGAACCACAGAATTCAGTGGGTACACGGCACGGAGAGCTGAACTGGGGAGCGAAAAGCTGCTAAAGTTAGAGAACTGCTTTTGTGGGCGGAGAGAGGATGGAGACTGGGGAGAGGGGGAGAATATGGGAAAAGCACCCCTTCCCAAAAGCAGCTGGAGAGAAAGTGGAAAATTAGAAACAGCTGCAGGGACTAAACTAAAAAGGGAGAAAGGAGAAAGGAGAGGGCTTAAATTCCATTAAGACTGTAAACAAGGGGAGTGCAAAGGCTGCAACTCCGCAGCTCCATACCTGGCAGTGCTCTGGTGGGAAGGGCGAATCCCCAGCAACAGAGTGGGGTCTGGGAGGTTCTCGGGCCACACGGGAAAAGCGGTTCCACTGATGGAAGGACATTTGGTAGAAACTGTTGAAGCCACCTGGTCCCAGCAGACCCCAGAAAACAACCACATTCACTGGTGCTGGAACAAGGTCGTTAAGGGTGAAGCCTGGTGCCAGATGTGTGTTGTGATTTTCCATAATCCCTGAGGTGCTGCTGCTACACTATCTCGCAAACTTTTTCTGGAGCAGGCTGGCACCTGGCCACAGTCTCGGGGCACCGGCAGTAGCAGGGTGCAGCGAATGTTCCTGGGTGCAGCTGACATTCCGCCGTTGCTCATTCGCCATTGCACAGTGAGACCCTCCCACAGAGGGGTGGAACGGGTCAAAGCCACAGTCCTTCTGAAGTAAGGGGCTGGGGAAAACAGCCGCATCTGAGACAAAACTCAGGAGAGAGGTACTGCCTGGGGCCTGGTCACGGAGAGTAAAAAAGCAGGGAGTGGATGAAAGCAGAAGACCGAGGACGAGTGCATGATTGTTGACCCGGGAGAACAGACTGGGTAGCTGGGTGGTGCCATTTTCACCGCTCCCGTGCATGCGAATACACACCTAGGAGCACTGCAACAATCCACCCCAGTAGGATAGTAGCGCCATCTAGTGGAGAGCGGAGCTGTTACACTGAGCCCTGCCCAACTGGGCCAACCTCACTCTTCAAGAACACAAGTCTCACTGATGGCTTAATTTATGGACTATAAAATGCTACATAACCTGACTTCTAGGGGAAAACGAAGTAATTTCAGTCTTACTTCAATCTGTTAGCAGGTTAATCTATCCAATTTTCTTTCTTTTTTTTCTTCCTTTTTCTCTTTTACACTTCTTTTTCTTGAATACGGAAAGAGAAAAAATTCATTTTTATTTCCAATTTTTATTAAAAATATTTTTCTTTAATTTTTATTACTATATTTTTTACTTTTGTGTAAATTTTTTCAAATTCTATTTTACTTCCATCATTATATTTTAGTCTACTTCACTGTATTCACCTTTTCAAATTTTCAAACAATTTCCTTTTTTTCTTTCTTTTTTCTATTTTTCGTTTCTTTTCTTTTTCTTGAATGCAGAAAGAGAA
Source organism: Panthera uncia (assembly GCF_023721935.1). Classification (NCBI taxonomy): domain Eukaryota; kingdom Metazoa; phylum Chordata; class Mammalia; order Carnivora; family Felidae; genus Panthera; species Panthera uncia. The sequence goes on from NC_064812.1 coordinate 29,375,899, forward strand.
AAACTTCATTTTTACTTTCAATTCCTATTATAAATATTTTTATTTAATTTTTATTACTATATTTTTTACTTTTGTGTAAATTTTTTCAAATTCTATTTTACTTCCATCATTTTATTTTAGTCTACTACAGTGTATTCACTTTTTCAAATTTGCAAACGATTTTTTCCTTCTTTTTTATCTTTTTTCTTTTTTTCATGTTTTTTCTTTTTTCTTAAATACAGAAAATGAAAAAGTTCATATTTATTTTTAATTTTTATTACAAATATTTTTCTTTAATTTTTTCTACTACATTCTTTACTTTTGTGTATATTTTTTCAAATTCTATTTTACCCCCATCATCTCATTTCGGTCTACTTCAGTGTATTCATTTTTTCAAATTCTCAAATGATTTCCTTCCCCCTATCCTCCTTTTTTTTCTTTTCTCTAATCTGTTAAACCACTATTCCACACCCAGACCAAAACACACCTAGGCTCTAGCATCATCTATTCGATTTGTGTATGTGTTTTTTTCATTTTTAATTTTAATATTTTTTTACTTCTAATTTTCTTTTCAATTTCAATTTTTCTACCTCATTAATTCCTTTTCTCCCTTCAAAATGACAAAATGAAGGAATTCACCCCAAAAGAAAGAGCACGAAGAAACGACAGCCAGGGATTTAACCAACAAAGGTACAAGCAAGATGTCTGAACCAGAATTTAGAATCATGATAATAAGAATACTAGCTGGAGTCGAAAATAGATTAGAATCCCTCTCTGTAGAGATAAAAGAAGTAAAAAATAGCCAGAATGAAATTAAAAATGCTATAACTGAGCTTCAATCACGGATGGATGCAGTGGCGGCAAGGATGGATGAGGTGAAACAGAGAATCAGTGATATAGAGGGCAAATTTATAGAGAATAATGAAGCAGTAAAAAAGAGAGAGATTAAGGCAAAAGAGCATGATTTAAGAATTAGAGAAATCAGTGACTCATTAACAAGGAACAACATCAGAATCATAGGGGTCCCAGAAAAGGAAGAGAGAGAAATAGGGGTAGAAGGGTTATGTGAGCAAATCATAGCGGAAAACTTTCTTAACCTGGGGAAAGACTCACACATCAAAATCCAGGAAGCACAGAGGACCCCCATTAGATTCAACAAAAACCGACCATCAGCAAGGCATATCATAGTCAAATTCACAAAATACTCAGGCAAGGAGAGAATCATGAAAGCATCAAGGGAAAAAAAGTCCCTAACATACAAGGGAAGACACGTCAGGTTTGCAGCAGACCTATCCACAGAAAAATGGCAGGCCAGAAAGTAGTGGCGGGATATATTCAGTATGCTGAATCAGAAAACATGCAGCCAAGAATTCTTTATACAGCAAGGCTGTCATTAAAAATAGAAGGAGAGATAAAAAGTTCCCCAACAAACAAAAGTTAAAGGAGTTTGTGACCACTAAACCAGCCCTGCAAGAAATTTTAAGGGGGACTCTCTGAGGGGAGAAAAGATGAATATATATATATATATATATATATAATATATATATATATATATATATTATATATATATATATCAAAAGCAACAAAGATTAGAAAGGACCAGAGAACACCACCAGAAACTCCAACTCTACAAGCATCATAATGGCAATAAATTCATATCTTTCAGTACTCACTCTAAATGTCAATGGACTCAATGCTCCAATAAAAAGACATAGGGTAACAGAATGGATAAGAAAATAAGATCCATCTATACACTGTTGACAAGAGACCCACTTAGGCCTAAAGACAAATTCAGATTGAAAATAAGGGAATGGAGAACCATCTATCATGCTAATGGTCAACAAAAGAAAGCTGGAATAGCCATACTTATATCAGACAATCTAGACTTTAAAATAAAGACTGTATCAAGAGATACAAAAGGGCATTTTATCCTAATCAAGGGGTCTACCCACCAAGAAGACCTAACAATTGTAAACATTTATGCACCAAATGTGGTGACACCCAAATATATAAATCAGTTAATCACAAACATAAAGAAACTCATCGATATTAATACCATAATAGTAGGAGACTTCAACACCCCACTCACAGCAATGGACAGACCATCTAATCAAAAAATCAACAAGGAAACAATGACTTTGAATGACACACTGGACCAGATGGACTTAACAGATATATTCAGAACATCTCATCCCAAAACAGCAGAATACACATTCTCCAGTGCACATTCTCCAGTGCACATGGAACGGTCTCCAGAATAGACCATATACTGGGACACAAATCAGCCCTAAGTAAGCACAAAAAGATCGAGATCATACTGTGCATATTTTCAGACCACAATGCTATGAAACTCAAAATCAACCACAAGAAAAAAGCTGGAAAGGTAACAAATACTTGGAGACTGAAGAACATCCTACTAAAGAATGAATGGGCTAACCAAACAGTTAAAGAGGAAATTAAAAAGTATATGGAAGTCAATGAAAATGGTAACACCACAACCCAAAACCTCTGGGACGCAGCAAAGACGGTCATAAGAGGAAAGTATACAGCAATCCAGGCCTTCCTAAAGAAGGAAGAAGGATATCAGATACTCAACTATTAGGATGCTGTAAAGTGTTCAAAGTCATGTGAAATGTGACACTTTTAAATGTGAAAAATCACAATTAAAACAAGTCTTTCTAGCTCTAGAACCCATGCTCTTGAGTTATTTCATAGAGTGGAGCCAGGATCAGTAGTTCTAGAGCCTAAATATAGAGTACCCAGGAGGAGAGCATGTGCAGAGTCCTAAGTCCTGGCCAAGTACTAAATGCTGGGTGATATACACTTGCCCTCCTGATTCTCTTTTTACTTTCCTGTTTCAAAAAGCTCCCAGACAATGGAACCTTAGTTTCCAGCCTGTCTTTTCTTTCCCAATGACTTCTGCCATGGTCTCTCCCTAGGAAAGAACTTTTTCTAAGGTGGTATTATTGTTATACACCTATAAAGTCAGCAAGATTGTGTTCTTCCACACAAAATGGGAATTCAAGAAGTCTGAGTGGCTAACTGGAAAACCTGATCAGTTTCTAACTATCTAACATTTTGTGACAGTGAGAGAGTGATCCATACAAATCAAAATGCAGTTGCCTGGTAGAAAAGAAAAACTTATTAAGAAAAAATGAAAGGTAATTATGGACATGCTTGAAGAGACTGCACCTTCTCTGAGTAAATAAATAGGATATTCTCAAAACTTTGCATACAATTCATGTATATACCTCCTGTTTGCTATCTCTTTTCATTTGATGTGAGACTCACTTCACTAATGAGTGTATTTGTTTGCATCTATCTAGCACTTAACTCCCTAGACCATGCAGCAGCCCAAATGGGCACAATTATGAATTTGGTCCCTTTTTCATGTGTTTCCGCTACTTTAGTTATACAACTTGCCAGAGTCAATATATGCACAGCACCCATCATAGGGCTGGTCACAAAACCGATGCTAAATAAATGGCTTGATTTTTTTTCTTTCTTTTGTCTATCTATTTTTATTATAAATCAAATGAGTAGTGGCCATAGATAACTTTGAAGAAGACTTCTTTCATCTGGACGAAATCTTGCTTGTTTTGCACGTCTTACTCCCTTTTCATCAGTGCCTAAAACAGTGTTAGCCATATAATAACACATGCTCCTGATATGTTGCATTGCACGGTGTTAGATGTTCTACATCTTGCAAGACAATGACTTTGCAGCATGATAAGGGAGATGGAGAACATAGTATTGTGACAACACCTGAAAAATAAGTAGGGTTATGATAAGTAGAAGACAACAGAGAGTGCTTGGAGTAGGAGTAAGAGTCATCTTGGCATTGAGAGTAAAATACTCTTTGGGCCCTTTAAAGGGGCAGCTTTCTAATTCGCAAAGAGTGGGGGAGAGGAAGAGAGATCAGGAATGGAATCTCTAACTGGCCACTTAATAACTGTACAACTTTGAGTAAATAATTTAACCTCTTAACCTCAACATTTGTAAAAATGGAGATAGAAAGGGTTGGGATGAACCCAATTTCCAGCATAGAGTAGGTACCAAATAAATTTTATTTCTCCCTTAACCTTGAATACTTGATATTTGGAAAAGGAAAACCAGCAAATTAGAGGAAGAAAATGAATTACAAGGGCACCAAGAGTCATATGCAGTTCCAAAACGCAGAGAGTTGCAGCATGTGGTGACAAGATTTGGTCTGGTTTTAAAGAATACATTAAGATTCCGGCATAGTTCACCACAATCTCCCGCTCTTATCACATGTTAAGAATCTGACAGTCTACTGATATCAACATCATGGTCTCTACAACCCTTCTCCAATGATCTACAAAGGAAGCAGTTTCAACAGAATTGCCATGTGATGCTTCTAGGTAGAAAAGTAAAGCAAAGGAAAACTGCAGAGGAAACACTTAAGGACACATCAAACACGTCGTATCCTATTATATAATTATAAATAATATTTATTAAGTGTTTACTTCATGAAGCACTTTAAAATGCAATCTCATCAACTCTTGTCAGTAACTCTAGGAAGTAATCCTGTTATACTTTCTGGTATTGACCAGCTCTACCAAGCTGGTCCCTTTTTCCTGCCTTCCAGGATCACTAGGCTCTAACATATCAGTCATTCTCTATTGTATTCTCCAGGTAGGCAGGGCTGGGTATTCTGAGACAGCCTAGAAAGACATTCCTCATTGTGAGGAGGGCTGGAGTGAGACTCATGCCCCATTGTGTCCTCCTCTGAATGGGGGATAGGAACCTGTTGCCTACCCTGTCCTGGGATCCTGCACAGCATTTGAGCCTCAGGAGCAGAGTAATTTGGGCCTTGCTTTGTTCCTGCTACTGTCCCAAAGTACCCCCAACATCTTGGATCATGATTAAATGCTTGAACTAAAAAAAAAAAAAAATCACAGATGAAAACCTGAGACCCAGAGAAGTTATATGACTTTCCTAAAGCCACACTTCTGGTAAATGGTAAATCTGGGATATAATCCAGATAATATGATTAGACTCATAGTCATGAAACTATATCATTAAGAAAAAAATAAAATAAGAAAGCAGTTTGTCTTAAAAATGTAGATATCCTAGAATGTAGCTATAGGCTTTGAAACCAGATTATGGTTTACTAAAGACTTGAAAGATTATGTGAACTTTAAACTTAGTGCTAAAATATTCATGTGTTTGTCTTTTCAAAACATGATTTCCACCATGATTTGGCCAGTCCAAGTAATTTTGAAAATCTCTTTGGAGAAGGTTGGAATCAGGGGATAATTAAAGAGTATAAAGTACACGAGAAAGCAGTAGTTCAAGGCTGTAAGAGGAACAGCTGCCCAAAGTCTTTAGATCAAGGTCACTGTCTATCCATCTATTGCCCCATTTGCCTATTTCATCTTCTAGTGACTTGGATTCCTCCAAGAATTTCAGGTATTCCTACACACACACACACACACACACACACACACACACATGCACACACATGCACATGCACATGTGTACATGTGCATGCACGCTCACACCTGGTAACTCCACAAGTTAATACCAACCAAGCATAGGAGCTGGTTTGTCTGCCAGATTTTTGGTCAGCATAAGTATTTGGAAAAAATACTGATAAGCTCATTTAAGCTACATATGAATAATGAAATATAATAAACATCAGACTTAAATAGAGGACATAATTATAGAGAAACATTTTCAAGTAATTTTCAAAAAAATATTAAGTTCAAAATAAACGTACAGGTCAACAATTCCCACCACCTTCAGTGTTCAATTTAATTCAATCGATATTCATTGCACATCAACATCATTAAACAAGCCACAAAGACTTAAAGGAGGGTAGAGGTTATTCATCTGGAAATGCAGAGAGCATTCCAGGCAGAAACACTGAAGGGTCAAAGAGCCTAAGGTGGAAGCATACTTAGTGGTGTTTGAGTGTGTGCACGCATGTGTGTGTGTGTGTGTGAGAGAGAGAGAGAGAGAGAGAGAGAGAGAGAGAGAGGGAGAGAGAGAAGGTATAAAATTAGTATATACTTTGGCCAGAGGAGTGAAAAATTACTTTCTTTACCTTGGTGATTTGTTTTCCTAAATTAAACTGAACCATAAAACTAAAAGCCTAATTATTGGAAATATTTTTGAAACATGCACACTGAGCTAATTCTTCTAGAAGAAATAACAGGGGCCTGAGAAGTGAAGGAATACAAAAGAGAGATGAGAGAGCTGGTGCCTCTGGTGTGATCAGGGATGGCTCTCAGCACCTGCTGCCATCAGCTGCCGGCACAGTCCTCTGCCAGTAGCCACCTGTGTGAATTCACGCTACAGGATTCAGAATGCTCTACGAAGACTGGTTTTGCTGTTTGGAATTTTGGTACAAACAAGAGAAGGCTTCCAAGAAATCTATGTTGTGCTTTACAGAACATGGGCATCCTCAGGCCTTTCTAGATGACATTTATAACAGATGTCTCATTAGCAACTACAAGTTCTCCTCTTCTGAGCATCTCTAATGAGAGTGTCTGTGATTATTGATATAATAACCTCCCTTCCAAACACAGAACATTAGATTCTGTATAATACAGCTTATGTAATGTATGCATGCATGCGTGTATGTATGTACATATACATGTGTACATACATGTATACTTCTTTTTCATGAGATCCCTGCAGCAACCTTGTGAAGAGCACAAAACAGCTGCAAGTTCCATTTTACTGTTGAAGTATCTGGCCAGAGCATCAGATATATTGGGGCAGATACTCATGACACAAGGAGACCAGACTAAGGGGCAAGAGAGGGCTGAGATCCAGCTCATGTTCTGTTCACCAAGTTTAGTGTCTGTGGGGCTACACTGGCCCAAAGGGTGTGCCTTTTCCATTGTGCCCAAAGACACCATATGGGCTAGAAATAGCCCTCTATGTGGATCTTGGAGGGATTAAACAACTTTCCCAATATCCACTCAGGAATTAGGTACCTCTCTTTCTCTTCTAATCAATTTTCTCTTCGTTAAATTTGCATTCCTCTGTAATACACTAAAATAGAATTCCAGGCATTGGTTACACAGATAAAGAACCTTCATGCTCAGAACACTTGCAAGCATAAGTTCATTGATTTCCACTCCCACTTTTAGGCCTTTTTCTAGTTTCATCTCGGCTTTTTCTTTACTGGACAGCCTACAGAATTTGCTACACAAGTTAAGATGGATCCTCAGTAGAGTGAAGGGCTTTAAAAATCCTTATAAATTTAAGCTGCATAAAGATGTGGATATCAACTACGGAAGTAGATGGAAATTAAATACTATCACAATTTTATTATAAGTAGTGTTTTTGAATGATTTATTTGACATATATTATTTGGTCTCATATATTACATAAGATGTTTATTTCCTTGAACTTCAGGGATCACTGAGTAGATATTTTTACTTTGCAGTGGGTAGGCAACACATATTTGCTGAATGACTATCTGAATGAAGGAGAAGACAATGTGAGGTTTGTTCCTGTAGACTTATATTCAGGAATAGGGAGTGGGATTTAAACTCCCTCATCCAGAAACCTATAGAAGATATATGACAGTCAGATGGACAAAATTCAGAGGACACACAGATACACAGACAGACTGACTGAGATAGCTCTTAACATGTGCTGGGTCCTCAAAATGAGTCTGTCTGTCACCGCACTATGGAAAGGGGAGTATGAGATGAAGCATGACTGAATGTGAGGGAAAATGGAGGAGAAATAGATAGATAAATACACATGGAGGAGCAACAAAAATATCAACAACCATCCCCAGTCTAGTAAACTTGAAAAGAGGTACCATGAACTAAGTCTGAAAGCATAAGTTTCAGTCCCCTCTTAAATTCTCTGTTGTCATTCTCTCCTTACACAAGATAAAAACAAGCAGGTTGACTTCCCAAGCACCAAACTCCCCATTGATAAAACAATGAAATTTAACTAAACCCCTTCCTACCCCTGACTTTTCTTGAACTATAAAGCTTTCCTGGCCAGAAGTCAGTCTTCTACACTTCTGCTAATGTTCCAGAAGGGGGCAGCATTTATTCACAGTAGGAAAACCAACAAAAATTTTTTACTTCAGCTAGCCTTCAAAACAGTAAAACTTGGAAAGTTGGATGAACAAAACATTTAAAATCTTTCTTGAGTTTTGAGTCGGTGTGTAAGAGTATCAAGAGTAGGAAAGTGGGTGGAAGCCTGGTATCCACTCTGTGTGGGCATTAAGTGAGGAACCAGTCAAATAACTCTATGAAGAGGTATATACACTCACCATTGAATCCCTGATGCTGAGTGCAGTTTCTGGCACATAGTAGTTACTTAAGAAATGTGAATATTAATGATTATATCTTGATCTCTATTTTTCTCACTCTTATTTTTCACTCTTCCCCCCCCCCCCCCTTTATGTAGGCTTCACGCCCCAGGTGGAGCCCAACATGGGGTTTGAACTCACAGCCTGAGATCAAGACCTGAGCTGAGAAAAGAGTCAGCTGCTTAACCCACTGAGCCACCCAGGCATCCCTTTAATAAATGAATGCCTGATGAAAAATGGGGATGGAATGGGTTCCCAGGGCAAGTCTCAAGCATAAGTGTGAAGCAGGCAAAACTATCTCTGGAGCTTCTCTCCATATATTCCGTGTTCTAGGGCTCATGCCTCTTTCCATGACTCTAAACAATTCTGTGCACCTACAGCTCTACACACCTCTGCACCCGTCTCCTTTAAATTATTGATTCATCCACCCATTTACTTAACAAATATATTGAACACCTGATACATACTAGATTTTGCTCTGATACATACTGGATTTGCCCTGACGAAATGCACACTAACTAACCTATGCCTGAAGATATAATTCTTAAGGGTAGTTGTATTAGAAAGCAGGGATTAATCTGCTTTTTATTATTATTATTTTTTTTACTGTTTATTTTTGAGAGAGAGAGAGAGAGAGAGAGAGAGAGAAAGAGAGAGAAGCGCAAGCAGGGGAGGGGCAGAGAGAGGGAGACACAGAATCCAAAGCAGACTCCAGGCTCTGAGCCACACAGAGCCCTATGCAGGACAGAGCCCTATGCAGGGCTTCAACTCAGGAGCTGTGAGATCATGACTTGAGCTGAAGTTAAATGCTTAACTGACTGAGCCACACAGGCACCCCGGATTTGCTTTTACTATATGCAGAGACATAGACTTTATAACACAAAAAGTGAGTCACTACTATTGGACACACCAAGTAAAGAAGGTAATAATTTGGGGCAAGAGGACTCATTGAGTTCCTCAGGACTCCTAGCACCTACGTGAGCCCCCCAAGAGTATCCTTGATTACTTTGTTCCAAAACTGAGCATGTGGGAGGGTTAAAAGAGGCTTAGAGATCACCTATTCTACATGCTTACTTTCTTAAGAGGAAATGCAGCCTAGGGAAGTTGCTACTTTCCCAAGGTAATGCTAACTAATTGGAAAGCAGGGTCTAGAAGCAATTCTCCAAGGTCAGGTCCCCATTCAGTGCTCTCTCTCTAGGGGTCTGCTACTCTTTTTCTTTTCTTTTCTTTTTTTTAAACCTCATCCCCATCCACTCTTCATCTGTTGCAGGTTTGTTTGTTTGTTTGTTTGTTTGCTTGTTTTAAACAGACTTTATTTTTTATGGCAGTTTTAGGTTTACGGAAAAACTGAATTATCAATTAGTTCTTTCATGGATCTTATCTTTAGTGTTGCATCTAAAAAGTGATGGCCAAACCCAAGATCATATATATTTTCTCCTATTGTTCTAGGAATTTTATAGTTTTGTGTTTTACATTTATGTCTACCATCCATTTTAAGTTAATTTTTGTAAAGGCTGTAAAGTCTGTGTCTTGGCTCAGTTTTTTTGCAAAGAGATGTTCAGTTGTTTTAGTGCTATTTGTTGAAAAGACCATGCTTGTTCTATTTTATTGTCTTTGCTCCTTTGTCAAAGATCAGTTCTCTATATCTGTGTGGGCCTATTTCTGGGCTCTCCATTCTGTTCTATTACTCTGTTTATTCTTTGACCCATACCACACTATCTTGATTCAGGTAGCTTTACAATAAATATTGAAGTTGGATAGTGTCATTCCTCCAACTTTTTTTTTTCTCTGCCAATATTGTGTTGGCTGTTTTGGGTCTTTTGCCACTCCATAGAAACTTTAAATTGATTTGTCCACAAAATAATTTCCTATGTTTTTCATTCAGATTGCATTGAATCTATAGATCAAGTTGGGAAGAACAGACATCTTGATGATATTGTCTTTCTATCAATGAATGTGAAGTAACTGCCCATTTATTTCATTATTCTTTGATTTCTCTCTTCAGAGTTTTGTAGTCTTCTTCATACAAATCTTGTACGTATTTTGTTAGGCTAATACCTAAGTATTTCATTGGGGAAGGGATGATGATATAAATGTTACTGTGTTTGTAATTTCAAATTCCACTTGCTAATTGCTGGCATACAAGAAAGCAATTGACTTTTGCAGATTAACTTTGTTAATCCTGCAACCTTGCTACAATAGTTTATTAGTTCAAAGTATTTTTGTTGATTCTTTTGTATTTACTACATGGACAATCATGTCATTTGCAAATAAAGCATTTGTTTCTTCCTTCTCAATCTGTATACCTTTTATTTCCTTTTTTCTCTTCATGCATTAGCTAGGACTTCTAATACAATGTTAAAAGGAACTGGCAAGAAGGGACATCCTTGCCTATTCCAAATCTTAGTGGGAAATCTTTGAGTTTCTTGCCATTAAATATGAAGTTTGCTGAAGTTTTTGCAGATGTTCTTTTTCAAGTTGAGGAAGTTCCCCTCTATTCCTTGTTTGCTGAGTTTTGTGCTTTTTTAAAAATTATAAATGGCTGTTGTATTTTGTCAAATGCTTTTCCCGAACCCACTATGATCATTTGATTTTTGTTATTTTTTTCTTTCTTTTCATAATTGGATTTGATCTGCTAGTTTGTTTTTAGGCAGATTAGTAAACTCTCCAATGCATCTATTTCCTTTTTCTTCAAAACTAGAATAATAATCCTTGTCCCAGAGATCCCTCTAGAAGCCGTGTGCTGCCAGTCTGCAGTTATGGGGAAGGCCCATCGGCTCAACAGTTCAGCCTGATTCTGAATCCCGCTGTGCCACTCTCCCACTACATAGACCTGGGCCGGCCATTCACCTGCCTGAGTGCCTTCACTCATTTATTGATCATGGAAACACTAAGGACATCCAAAAATGGTATTTAAAAGCAGCTTCTCAAAATTTCAATTAGATCACTTACTTCCTTTATTTCTGTTGAGATGATTAAATGCACTATGAATGTGAAAGCACTTCTTTTTTCTCTTTTTTGCTGTCCTGAAATTGCACTTCCAAACAAAAAGCATCATCAATCAAGCCTTGTCCTGCATTCTGTTTTCTAGAAAACATGAGCCATGACATTCATTTAAAGTACCATTATAACTAGGAATATCATCAGAGCATTTTTTTTCCTTTCATTCATTTCCTGTTTTAATTCGTTGCCTACTCATCAAGGCTTTCCCTAGGGAACAATTTTTTTCAAGTGAAATCAGATTAAAAATGACACCAATCAGAGGAAGAAAATACAGCCCAAAAGGGCAATGTGAAGAGTAAAAGTTTTTCTGTAATGACAGAAGAACCGCCCCTTCTGTTTCAGTAACTCCTCTGCTTTAGCAACCATCTAACTGGGGCTAACACTCCATTCTGGGTCCCCTGTTCAGAGCCTCCTTTATGAACTGTCCAGTTACTTGATCCCTTGAGGTGGGTGCCTGGCTATAAACACACACACATACATGCACCCCATGTGTGGCCTCAGGTGGTTTTTCCATTTCACATTTCCCAAAGTTTAAGGCCATGATTCCTCAATTTTCCTCTTTTGCAGATCTTTTCATAAAAGAAAGACCTCTTTGTCACAAAAATATAGAAATTACATAATTTCAGAGTAAATGATCTTCCTTTCAATTAAATAAATTTAGCCCTAAAAAAAGTCCTCACATTATCCTTATTTTTCTCATTTTACTTCATACCAGTGAAATTTTGTCGCACTCTTGTGAGTGGTTTGGAAACCACTGGCAGAGGGACAAGTCAGTTAATGAGCTAGAGAACTGGAAAAAGCTGACTCACCTCACCAAGGTGAGGAATGTTCCAGTATAGGCAAACACCAGGAAATTCAGAAAGGGACAGTTTGAACTAATTTCAATATTTTAAGTAATTAAGACCACCATGCCTTTAATAGATGTTTTACAGCAAAGCAGAGGAGAAAGTTTTGTTCAAGGTGCCTGGGCTTTCTTTTCTAATCCTTTTGTAGAGATTATTCTTACAACCCAAATTGAAGCCCCAATTGTTCATTGCTTTTATGATTATTATTTCAATATAATTTTTCTCCAAATACATCTGAGCTATTATGGTCACTGCCATGGAGCACTGAATAAGATTAACACCCATGAATGTATGCGTGCATGTGTGTGTGTGTGTGTGTGTGTGTGTGTGTGTGTGTGTGTTTTGAGAATGTGACCCTCGTCAATGACTCTGTGGCCTTGGCAGAGTGGGAAGCTCTGTTTTAGGTATCATCCAGAGCAGGACTAGACATGGTCCCTTCCCTTGAAGTTCTAAATTCCCAACTTTAAATATACACAGCACACACAGCATTACAGACACAGGGCATACCAAAAGGTAAGTTTTATATTTGGTTTTGATATCTCCTTTAATTCCCTAAGAGAAGAAAAGAAAGGAAGGAATGAGGATAGAAAGTGAAGAGGGAAAGTCAGAAGAAGGGATTAAGAGAAAATGGAAAACAATAGTGGTAATTCCCAGAAAGAAGGGCAATGGCTGGTAGGAGATTTATGGGAAGTGAGAGCCCTGATCCTGCCCAGCTTGTCCGGGAATTCTTCCTGTTAGAGGGTGATTTGTTAACTGCTGTCTGAACAGCCTTTCCAGGGAGTCAATTTTGGACTCTGATACTCACATTTAGAATCACCAAAGCCAAGCCAAGGTTGTTTTCCAGGAATAGGGTTTTATAGGATGAGGCTACTTCATGCATTGTGTGGTAAATGGTGAATATTCCACTTCATATTTAAGAACAGAGTCAGGACAGAAAAAAAGGGGTAATATTACCAGAGCTTGGAAAGCACTAATTTAAAGAAAAAAAAATCATTTCTTTCTTCCAGCACAGATATGGCCCCATGTGACCATGGGTATAAAATAGTTAAACACTCAAACCTCTGAACTTCTAAAGTCATGAGGGACTTTCATTGCTATTTCCCAGTAAACATCATGACACCAATGTTTCTGTTTAGTAAACTACTTTTCAGTTAGGAAACATAATAACAATAATAGTAACAGCAGCTAGCATGTACTAAACTCTTCCCACATGCCAGCCACCATCCTTTTACGGTGATATCATATGTGAAACCATGTTTAGTCCTCACAGTATCCCAGAAAGTTAGCTAATATAATTATGTCCATTCTATAGATGAGGAAACTATTTCTCAGAAATTTCAAGTAATTCATTCAAATTCATTCAATACATGAATTCAAGTAATTCATTCCACCTTTGAATAAAGGTGGAACCAGAGTTTGAGCCCAAGCAGTCCAACTGCAGAGCCCCATGCCTTATGACCATTACATATTTTCTTCCATTCAAATAGTCTTTTCTCACTACACTGAGAAATGGATACAATGCCTTTTCAGTAACTCTGAGATTTAATTCAGATAGACAGATTTAAATCATGATGTATGACCTTAGAAAAATAGTCGAATTTCTCAGATTCTTGGGTTTTTATTTGTAAAACAGAGATAACACCACTCTGAAGAATTACTATGAAAGCAAGAGGTTATATATGGTGGCCATTTCATACATGAGAAGTATTACCACAGCACAGATAGATAGAGAACTGTCAAGATTAAAAAGCAAAAATAGGGCATCTGGGTGGCTCAGTTGGTTAAGTGTCTGACTCTATCTTGGCTCAGGTCATGATTTCATGGTTCGTGAGTTCAAGCCCTGTGTCAGGCTCTGCGCTGATAGCACAGAGACTGCTTGGGATTCTCTCTCTCCCTCTCTCTCTCTGCCTCTCCCCCACTTGCTCGCATGCAAGTGTTCTCTCTTTCTCTCTCAAAATAAATACATAAACATTGTTTTTAAAGGAAAGACAAGTGGGGTGCCTGGGTGGCTCGGTCAGTTAAGTGTCCAACTTCAGCTCAGGTCATCATCTCATGGTTCTTCAGTTTGAGCCCTGCGTTGGGCTCAGTGCTAACAGCTTAGAGCCTAACACCCTCTTCGGATTCCGCATCTCCCTTTCTCTCTGCCCCTCTCCCACTCACAATCTGTCTCTCTCTGAAAAAAAAAAAATTATATATATGAAAAACAAGCAACAAAACAATGAAAGCCAGGCACCCAGGACAGATATCCAGGGTGAGGGATAATTGGAAGTAGATCATCAGAAATATTGAAGGAAGTATTTCCCTTAAACAACTCAGTTGATAAAGTAAACTTTGAGTATACTTGCAAAAGAAGAAGAGATATCAGGTAATCACATAAAAACAAAAACAAAAATACAAAAAAAAGAGGATCAGTTGACCCTGTACAAAGAGAGAAAGCAAAATGCAAACCATTACAAAGTATTATGCTCTGAGCCATGGCAAGCCAAATTAATTCACACAGTGAAGGAGGAAATGAAGCTTGTGTCAGAATCCATCTATCACATACAACGCAATATTCACAAAAGTAGCTTAAGTTAAACCAGACAGAGTTCTGATCCCATGTTGTGGAGGAATCATCTCTGTGACTCTTATTGTTGTTTCACTGAAGCTCTAGGTTAAAGAATCGCTTTAGCAAACACTAGACCGAGTGGACAGCCACTGGCTATGCCAATCAAGAATCCCATATGTGCTGTGAAAAGAAGTAGATGACAGACTTTAGAGAAGATCACTTTGGCCAGGTCTCCAGTGTTCTTGTGCTCTATATTCTCTAATGAAATTTCCCTTTCCAGTCAAGTTTCACAGCCTTTCCACTGTGGATGCACTAAAGATCTAAGATGAAAAGGGGGTGGGGGAGCATTATGAAGGGGAGAGAGGAAACTATAGCACAAATAGCAAAAGGACAATCTGAAACAGCTTGAGAGAGGATCCAGTGTTCTAGCGGCAGAAATCTCCATAACCATTTGTTACCATAAGTTGGGTTCTTCTATTCTCTAGATCCCTATCTTCACAGAGCATGGTAATGAAAAGGTAAAATTTATGAAAATAAGACATATCCTCTCCTAGTTTGTTTTGTGTACATAAAATACACAGACAAAAGCTTGAATTTTAAAAATTCAGTCAATTAAACTTGCAGTTGTTAGATGTACCTAACTACTGCCTACTAAAACAAGAGCAACAATCTTAATGTCGTTGGGGGGAAATTACTGAATTCCCAGGCTTTCTGGAGAGACACTTCAAAATGGCTTCCACCTACCAAATATTAATACATATTTTATACACTGGCTTTGAAGATAGCTATTAGGACAAAAGAATATGATCGTGACTATATTCCTTATTTTATTCTGTGTGATGCATTTTAACCTGCTATTAATACTGGAACATCTAGTAAGCACTCAATGGATATTTGTTAAATAAAATAGGAAGAATTTGGTAAGGAGTTTTAAATGAAATTTCATGATAATTAAGACCAGATCAAATGGTCTTTCAGATCAAATGGACCTGATAATTTACTTCTCTATATCTTTGAGCAAATTTTTAAATTTCTCTAAGCCTCAGATTTTTTCATTTAAAACTCAGTCGGTTAGGCGTCCGACTTTGGCTCAGGTCATGATCTAATGTTTGTGGGTTTGAGCCCCACATTAGGCTCTGCTGACAGTTCAGAGCCTGGAGCTGCTTCGGATTCTGTGCCTCCCTCTCTTTCTGCCCTTCCCCTGCTTGAGCTCTGTCTCTGTCTCTCAAAGATACATAAACATTAAAAAAATTTTTTTAATGTCAACATATAATTAACCCTTCCATTGACTGGTCCTTTAGATTAATTAGATAATTCATATAAAACTCTTATCTCAGACCATGCTCATGGTAAGTACCCAAAAACAGTCATTAACACTTTTGTGCTTGATCTTAGGCAGATAATACACACAATTCTTTAATCTGCTAATTATTTAGTAAGTCTTTTTGTGATAATATTGAGTATTATGTTCTTGCAAAACAGCACACTTTTTGGATACCTGTGAGACTTACCCACAAACAGATGAGAAGAATATCTCAGAATTTGACGTGCTCATGGTTTTATGGAAGATCACTGAGAGCATGGAAGTGGATTTAACAGCAGAGGGCACAGCAAAGAGACCAGGAGGGAGAGAATAATTCACTCCTAAGAGAAAAAAAGGAAAGGATTCTGTCATTTTCTGATGCTGAATCTCATAATATCTCTGACAGGCACCATTGAACAAGTATACATTATACAACTCAGCTGTCCAAAATAGCAGTACACGGGAAGAAAAAGATAGTTTTTTTTTCTTGAAAAGGAGGAAGACGGAAAAGAGGAGAAAGCAGCAGAAAACTTCACTGTACATAAAATGGAGAAAATCAAGGTTGGACTGTGGAGCGCAGGGCAATATAGTGGACAGTACATGGGCTTTATAATGGGATAGATCTAAATCTGGTTTTCTAGGTCAGTTATTTGCTACTGAGGCTAAGTACCTATTGTTAACAATTTGTGCTTCTTTTGCTTGATCTTTGTAATAATACCTGTATCATTAAATTTAAAAAAAATAATTGTGTAATAAAAATTGTGATTATGTCATAGGGTTGTTGTGA
Source organism: Panthera uncia (assembly GCF_023721935.1). Classification (NCBI taxonomy): domain Eukaryota; kingdom Metazoa; phylum Chordata; class Mammalia; order Carnivora; family Felidae; genus Panthera; species Panthera uncia. The sequence continues at coordinate 29,392,675 of NC_064812.1, forward strand.
AGATATAATAAAACAACAATGCTAGCAGAGTGCTCAATCCATTTTCTCGTCTATACGGGTACTTGAAAAATATTTCTCATATACTCTGAAGGCAAGGAAATTACAGAAATGCTTGCTAGAGCATTGTATCTTGCATTTGTCTACTCATTTTTCCAGAAGCATTCCTGGTAATTGTAGGCATTACATCAATTTAACCAAGCTTGAACTACATTTCCCAGAATCCACCTTTCCTTCATGGGATTAGTTCAGGTGCAGACAGGGAAGATACAAGTGAAGCCCAGCTGTCTTCTAGTGCTGAGAAGGCTGGTGCAGCACAGGGCACTTGTGCAGCTCCTGCCTATTGGAGCTGACCTCCTGGCTTTCTGGCTGGAGGGTGGCAGCAGTAACTCCTCGAGACTCTACCACATCTCCTGCTCTAAGTTCTCCAACTCCTGGTCCAGGTTTGTGTTTAGGTCTGTGACAATGGGGCAGGCACTAGCTTCTGAAGAAAACCTTTATCATTAAAATTGTAAACTTGGAGGTGATAAGGAACATGTAGAGGTTCCAGTTCATTCGTTCATTCTCAAGGGTTCCAGTTCAAATTCACAGTTTCCAGTTTGTATTTTTTCCCCCAGTCCATAACCATCTTGCATTCCCAACTACCTGCACATGGACATCTGGTTCCAGCGCTAGACTTAGAAACTAAACATCACATAGACTAGTTCTTCTGCCTCTATTAACCATGTAAGGTCAAGTCCTTATGATAAATACTGTAAATATTATACACATATATATTCTGGTGGTTCTACTTCTATAAGAACCTTGATTGATACAGAAGGTTTTCTATGTGCCAAGAACTATGTTTTGGGCTGAGGAAACAGATGAATAAGGTATAGTCCCTACATTCATAAAGGTTTACAGTGCTTAGAGGAGAAGTCAGCCATCACTCATCATATCACAAATTATAAAGTTTCTATGGATTTACCTAATCTGGAAAGTTTGTATAAATGGAACCATATAATGTTACTATTTGGTCTTTTTTTTTCTCACTTAGCATGTTTTCTAGGTTCATCCACATTGTAGCATGTATCAGTACTTCACTTTTTATGGCTGAGTAATATTCATTTGTAAGGATATATCAGATTTTGTTTATTCATTCATCTGTTACTGGACATTTGGCTTGTTTCCACTTTTTGGAACTATATAGTTCAAAACTAGACAATGATTTTTGCACAACGTACAAATGCCAATCAATTATACACTTGAAAATAGCTAATTTTATATTATATAAATTTCATTTCAATAGAAGTTTTTTTAGGGTTTTGAAGTTATAAAGTTGTTTTCCTTTATTAAACAAATTTACATGTATCTACAATTATTCAGAGTGAAATTCAAGAGATTCCAGATTATGGATTTTATGCAGTTTATGGATGTCAAACTGGTAAAATGTTCATTACACTAGATATTTTCAGTGATAAGGTCAGATGCTTTCCACATTTGACTACAATCTGCTTTGTATATTTTTCTTTGCTCTGCTATTTTGCAGCAAGCCTGTCATTGATTGGCTTCTTGACATGCACATAAAATCAATTAGCATTCAGTCTCTGAGAATAATTCTCTTAATAGGTTACTGCTTTCACCATTTAACCAACAGAGAAACAGTTCTTTCCACACCACCCTATACTTATTTAGGAAGGCATTTGGTAACACTTATCAGCCTGCACATGCCAGCAATTAGATGTCAGTAGAATTTCTATGTTCAATCCTTTGTATACAAGAAACATTTTAGCCAAAATTCCCAGTCTTCTCACAATTTTCTGAACTCATCAGTTTTTGTCCATTCACCATGGGGTGATTTTAGAGACATGGAATAAAGGTCCATCACATCTGCCTCTAAACTTCCCCTAAAAGGGGGACAGTATGAAAGTAGATATCAAGATTGAGAATATGCCAGGCCTGTTTTCTATTCCTTATGTTTCAGGAGGTACAATGACAAACCACTATCTAACTTCTTATAAGTGTAACTTTTTCTTCAACTGTTAACCTAGCTTTTTGTTGTCATTGTTTTACTTCTTTGTTACTCCAGAGATCTGATCTGAATGTCATTGTCTTGCAGAACTTTCTAACCTCCCTCCCTCCACTATCATTCTCTTGCACTACGATCCAGCCATACTGGCTTGCATTTGGGTTCTAGAACATGTAAAACTCAACTGAATCTCAAGACCTTTATAGTTGCTGCTCCTTCTACTTGATTCCTCTTCCTCAACAATGCCATGTGGCTTCCCTTTTTCCATTGTTCAAGTCTCAAATCATTTGGTATCTTTTCAGAATGGGCTTCCCTAGGGGTGCCTGGGTGGCTCAGTCAGTTAAGCATCTGACTTTGGCTTAGGTCATGATCTCACGGTTTGTGAGTTTGAGCCCTGCATCAGGCTCTGTGCTGACAGCTCGGAGCCTGGAGCCTGCTTCAGATTCTGTGTGTGTGTGTGTGTGTGTGTGTGTCTCTCTCTCTGCCCCTCCCCTGCTCACACTCTGTCTCTCTCTCTCAAAAATAAACATTAACATTTTTTTTAAAGAATGGGCTTCCCTAGCTATAGCAGCTCTTCCAATCACACCTTAACCTCTTTCCCTGTTTTTTTTTTTATTTTATGTATCCCCTCACTAGATCATATAATTCTTAACATAGGGACTCTGCCTGTTTTGGTCACCACTGTTTGCCCAGAGTTTAGAATAGTACTGGAACAGATAGTAGTTGCACAATTAATATCTTGGCTGACTGATTATAAACTAACAGACACTAATTATGCCAATAAATGAAAATTGCAGTGTAATTCATGGTGGTGCCATTCCTTGTAACACAGTATTCTAGAAAAGATCAAGTATGTATGTATGTATGTATGTTGGATAGATATTTTTTGTGGGGGAACAGGTTATAAGTTCAGTTTAGTATTTTGAAGTACTATTACTTTTTTAAAAATGTTTTTTCCTATTTATTTACTTTTGAGAGAGACAGAGTGAGAGCAGGGGAGGGGCAGAGAGAGAGGGAGACACAGAATCTGAAGCAGGCTTCAAGCTCTGAGCTGTTAGCACAGAGCCCGACGTGGGTCTCGAACCCATGAACCATGAGATCATGACCTGAGCCAAAGTCAGATGTTCAACCAACTGAGCCACCCAGGTGCCCCAACTATTACTTTTTTTTTTAATTCAAGTTAGTTAACATACAGTGTAGTCTTGGCTTCAAGGGTAGAACCCAGTGATTCATCTCTTACTTATGACACCTTCAAAAATTAATATGTTGAAATCCTAATCCCCAACACGATGTTATTTGAAGGCAAGGAGGTAATGAGGTTTGGATGAGGTCATGAGGGTACAGTCCCCATGATGGAATTTGTGCCCCTATAAGAGGAAGAAGAAACACAAGAGCCTTCTCTCTCTTCTTGTTCCCATAAAGAACAGATCATTTGGGCACACAGCAAGATGGTAGCCCTCTGAAAGCCAGAAAGTAGGTCCTCACCAGGCACCAAATCTGTGGGCACCTTGATCTTGAAATTCCAGCTTCCATAATCGTGAGAAAATAAATTTCTGTTGTTTAAAACATGAAGTTTATGGCATTTCGATATAGCAGCAAAGGTGACTTAGATAAGAGTGTTTCCAGAAGGAGAGCATTGTACAATGTGTGAGATGCTGCTGGAATGATGTAAGGTGAGAACTGAAAAGTATCCAGTGAACTTAGTCATATGGAAATTGCTGATAAACTTTGTTAGAGTTGTTTTACTGAAGTGAGAGGGTCACAAGTCAGACTGAGGAGTGGGAGATGAAACACAAGGACTATGAGTACATGTGTATCGTTTTTGCTATATGTGACCTTGAGCAAAGCTCATACATTCCCCAGATTTAATCGTTATTATCATTAAGTTGAGCAGCTCATACTTATGTTGGAGACATGTTGTAAGGATTAAGTAATATGATATGGAAAGATGCTTAAAACACCATGAACCCTCAATAAATGCAGATTTCTTTCACTTCTCCCACTTGAAGGCTTTTAAAATAAATCTGTTGACCGGAATCAAACATATTGCCTTAACCAAGGACTACATGGGAGTTTTGTTATTTGTCCAATAAAATACTATGCAAGAGGAGTACAGAAATTGTGTGTGTGTGCGCGCACACATGCATGTGTGTGTCCTAAAATCATTTGGTGATATGCCTTACTACAATTGCAGAACACTATGAATTTATGTTCTATTTATATTTCATCCTAACCCTGAGATTTTTAAAATAGAATTTATTGTCAAATTGGCTTACATACAACACCCAGTGCTCATCCCAACAAGTGCCCTCCTGAATGCCCATCAAGCATTTTCCCTCTCCCCACCCCCCTGTCCACCCTCAGTTTGTTGTCTGTATTTAAGAGTCTCTTATGGTTTGCCTCCCTCCCTCTCTCTTTGTAACTATTTTTTCCCCTTCCCTTCCCCCCCGCATCCCCCACCCCCCACTGCCTGGTCTTCTGTTAAGTTTCTCAAGATCCACATATGAGTGAAAACATATTATATCTGTCCTTCTCTGACTGACTTATTTCATTTGGCTTAATACTTTCCAGTTCCATCCTCGTTGCTGCAAATGGCATGATTTCATTCTTTCTCGTTGCTAAGTAGTATTCCATTGTATATATAAATCATATCTTCTTTATCCATTCATTAGTTGATGGACATTTAGGATCTTTCCATAATTTGGCTATTGTTGAAAGCGCTGCCATAAACATTGGGGTACATGTGCTCCTATGCCTTAGAACTTCTGTATCCCTTGGGTAAATTCCTAGTAGTGCTATTGCTGGGTCGTAGGATAGTTCTGTTTTTAATTTTTGAGGAACCTCCACACTGTTTTCTAGAGCAGCTGCACCAGTTTGCATTCCCACCAACAGTGCAACAGGGTTCCCATTTCTCCACATCTTTGCCAGCATCTGTAGTTTCCTGAGTTGTTAATTTTAGCCATTCTGACCAGTGTGAGGTGATATCTCAGTGTGGCTTTGATTTGTATTTCCATGATTATGAGTGACATTGAGCATCTTTTCATGTGTCTGTTGGCCATCTGGATGTCTTCTTTGGAAAAGTGTCCATTCATGTCTTCTGCCTATTTCTTCACTGGATTATTTGTTTTTTTGTGTGTTGAGTTTGGTAAGTTCTTTATAGATTTTGGATACTAATCCTTTATCCGATATGTCATTTGCAAATATCTTTTCCCATTCCATCTGTTGCCTTTCAGTTTTGTTGATTGTTTCTTTTGCAGTGCAGAAGCTTTTAATCTTGATGAGGTCCCCATAGTTCATTTTTGCTTTTAGTTCCCTTGCCTTTGTAGATGTGTCAAGCAAGAAGTTGCTGCGGCTGAGGTCAAAGAGGTTGTTGTCTGCTTTCTCCTCTAAGGTTTTGATGGTTTCCTGCCTCACATTTAGGTCTTTCATCCATTTTGAGTTTGTTTTTGTGTATGGTGTAAGAAATGGTCCACTTTCATTCTTCTGTGTGTTGCTTTCCAGTTCTCCCAGCACCATTTGCTAAAGAGACTGTCTTGTTTCCACTGGATGCTCTCTCCCGCTTTGTCAAAGATTAGTTGGCCATACATTTGTGGGTCCAATTCTGGGTTCTCTATTCTATTCAATTGGCTATGTGTCTGTTTTTGTGGCAGTACCATACTGTCTTGATGATTAAAGCTTTGCAGTAGAGGCTAAAGTCTGGGATTGTGATGCCTCCCACTTTGGTTTTCCTCTTCACTATAACTGTGGCTGATCGGGGTCTTTTGTAGTTCCATACAAATTTTAGGATTGATTGTTCTAACTTTGAGAATGCCAGTGCAATTTTGATTGGGATTGCATTGAATGTGTAGATTGCTTTGGGTAGTATTGGCATTTTATCAATATTTATTCTTCCAATCCATGAGCATGGAATGTTTTTCTATTTCTTTGTGTCTTCAATTTCCTTCATAAGCTTTCTATAATTTTCAGCATACAGATCTTTTACATCTTTGGTTATGTTTATTCCTAGATATTTTATAATTCCTAGGAATTGTAAATGAGATAAGTTTCTTTATTTCTCTTCCTGTTGCTTCATTATTGGTGTATAAAAATGCAACCGATTTCTGTACACCAATTTTATACCCCTAACCTTGAGATTTTTATTGGAGACTCTACTTCCTAACTAGCTTATTCCCATATCTTTTGGTTCCCTATTTATTATGCCTCCTACAGGAACATGTTTATTTACATAAAATTCTTAACATGACTCTCTCTCTCTCTCTCTCTCTCTCTCAGTAGATGGCATTTCTTCATGGTCAAAATTGCAGTGAACTTGAATCCTTCAAAATATCCTTGATCACTTCCAGTTTATACCACTTGCCAGTTCAGACATGCTATAGTCATTGCAGACTTTTAAATGTTTGTTCTCTTTAGGAATGCTAAGCACAAATGACTATATACTCTCTTGTTTCTAATATCTTATTTTGACTACAAGTTTTTTGCGAGGCCCAATCAACCAGAGGCTCCAGCACGGGAGTGTGATTTTTAGCAAGGGACAAAAGACATTTAGATTCTTTCATAGCAGCAGCAGCAGCCATGGTGTCCTGCATGTAGCAGCAGCTCTAGACCAGCCTGTTTAGGCTGAAAGACCTTGGCTTCTTCCCTCTTGGCATAAAATGCTTTGGTTCATATCCAGTCTTATGCTGGTTCTTTATCTTCCCATTGATTCTGTGCCATCCTTGCACATTTATATATATAAATTTTTCTTTTTCTTTTTTTCCCCTAACATCAGCCAGTTTTGTTACCTGTAATCAAAACATTCCTAACTAATAGAGAGGGAGGTCTTCACAGAATAGACCCAAGTAAGAATCTAGTGACCATGCTTAGTGATGGAGCTGGCACTTCCTAACAGAATTATTTGTTGCTTTTGGCAGATTCAGGAGGGAAAAAAAACCCACTGCATTACCAGAGCTTCTGATGCCAGTGACTATCACTCTGGGGGTATTCTCCAGGGAAAAAGAACACTGGGGGAAAAAACAGCATTGCAATTTAGACTGCCACTCCATTTAATAATGGAGAAATGGTATTACTTTACTGGTAATTATTTTTTTTAAAGCCTCATGTAAAATGTTAGCTGGACTCTGTTTATTGGAATGTATCAACACATTAAACAAACTTAGCTTTGTTGATTTACCCAAGACAGCTAACCTGATGAATTTCAATGGAGCCCGTTACAAATCTGGCTCTGAGTTGTAAAAATGTCTATTTTGAGTCAAGTCTGAGTTGGACTATCTACTTATATATGTGTTTTTCTGCCTTTAATGACAGACACATACATATGAAAAAGTTGTTTATCCTTTGAGCACCAAACATCATACAGAGTCCCTTTTAAATGTTAAAACTGGAGCCATTGGTCTGTTATCTACAGAGAGAAAAACAATACTGTGGCTTCAGGAGAAATAGATAGGAGGGGGTGAGATGGGAAGAAAAACACCAACAGGAATGATAAACTGGATTTTAATGACAAAGTCACTTTGCCAACTGTAACTTGGGTGTTGGGTAAGCTGATCTGACTTCATTAGGTGATAGCCAGCCTCCCAAAGCCATCATCAGCCTGGAAGAAAGCCATATGTGTTGGTCGCACAAATGGACATTGATTTTTCAATAAACTGGAACCCAAAGCCAACATCACTTCAATGATATCTTTTCTCAGGAGAGAGGATTTCTCGCTCATGCCTGGCACCATGTCTCAGCTCTTACATTACAAGAATTACATGGGTGAAGCAGAGTAGAAAACATCAGCTCACTTAAGTCATGTGATAAATGAGGCAATTAAGTCAATT